>NC_061120.1:184847888-184919209 GCF_002878395.1 Capsicum annuum | reverse complement strand
GTGTTTGTTCTTGTTCTCTACTCTCGGTTTGTGTTTGTTGTTGTTGGTCGAATGGTTGTTCATCTTGTTTATCATCTTGTGTTGCTAATATTAGTTTGGGTTGGCTTTTTTGGTGTTCTAAACACCTTGTTCATCTCGTTATTGTATTGTATTGTATTGTTGAATCTGAGAGTTGGTCACCAAAGAGGTCCTCGATTTCTTGAGCTTGTGGATTGATTTTGGTGTGTGTTTCGTTTTTCTCTTGTGCTTCTTGTATCTGCGAGGATACACCTTTTTTTACCAAATATATTTCCAAAAACCTCTTTGTTCCAAATGACTACTTGAGTCTGAAAACAGGCTATGGACGGTAGTAGAGAATTATTCATTCTCAACTAAGAATTTTTAATAACCGAAGGAAATTCAGGGTGGGTTGTCCAGATGGTTTCCATTCTAAAAGGCTTATGCGATAGAATAAAAGGAGTAGTTAGTTGTAGAAGTAAGGGACATTGATCAGAATGAGTATGGGGAAAGTGCCTAACAGATGATTCAGGGAATAGATGGAGCCAATCAATATTGGCTACACATCTATCAAGGCGTTCCAAAATAAGAGTATTATTCTTATGCAAATTTGACCAAGTGTATTTACTGCCAGAAAATCCTAAGTCAATCATATGATAGTAATCTAAGCATTGAGAAAAATTGTCAGCTCTTGAACGTCTTATCGGTAATCCCCCAAATTTTTTGGTGGAATTACATATTTTATTAAAATCTCCACCCATTAGCCAAGGTCCCTTAAAGAAGTCAGCAACCCGCTTAAGATTCTTCTAAAGACTTATTCTGTCATCCATATTATATAAGCATAAATAGCAGAAAAAAACCATTTATTTGGGAAGGCAAGTATCTAAACGATACAGTGAATTTCTTGATGAGTCATAGCGACATTCGTAACATTCAAAAGGTCCTCTTGCCAAAGGATAGCTATTCCTCCTGCTTGTCCCGAAGCTGGGACAACAGCAATATTTGAGAAATGAAACTCATTAGGCATAGTCTGATGGTTCGTCCTATGGGTTTCTAAGAGGACTACAAGTGCAAGCCTATGCAAGTCAAGAAGTTTCTTAAAGTGAAGCTTAAATTCTGGGGAGAAGATCCCCTACAGTTCCAAATCAGAAAATTCATCGGACGACTAAAAGTAAGAGGCCTCCAGGGGTAAGAGTCTAGAAAGTTATTGTCCCTCAGATAGGGACTCATAATTAGGGCATACTTCCCCACATCGGGGTTGAGGGTTGGCCTCACATAAATGGAGCACTTGAACATATTTTGAGGACAGTTTACGTTTATTTTTTTTCGGACAGTTCTGAGGAGGAATACCTATACCTAGGGGTATACATAGATCGGGTTGGTTCGATTTTTTATTAAAATATAACCAAACCAATAATGTCAATTTTCTAAATCTATAAACCAAATCAAACCAATATACAATCGATTTTTTTATTTCGGTTTTAGTCGAGTTTTTGCATTTTTTTCAATTTTTTTGGTTTTTCGATTTTCTCGGTTTTTTTACGATTATAATGTGATTGAAGAAAAAAATTAAATGTTTTCACTAAAAAGATTAAAAAAAAATAGTCATAGAGTAGTTTCAATAAAAATCAAGTTGGCAAATTACTAAGACTTCTCAACTACTATCTCTCAAAATAATATTATGTGGATACCTACGTAGTTCAATTTCTAAGTCACTAGTCACAGTAACTTGTCTGAAAGTTTCCTTCATATAAAATGTGAGCACACAAAAGAATGAAGAATTGGAGACAACTTATTAAAAACTTTACTCCATAAAGTAATTAATTATAACATAATTCCATAAAAAAAAAAGAAGAGAACAAACCTAAATCACAACTTGACGAATAAGAAAAGTAAGATAAGAAAATAATGAGAACTCTCTGAAAACTTGGAAAGTAAAATGTAAAAAGTGAAGCAATTAAAGAGTTTTAGTTTTTTATATTAACTAGTTAAACCCCACGTGTCTCGCACGTGTAACATTTGATTATTTAAAATTAGATAATTTTGTCTATTACAAAAAATTTTAATGAAGAGCAAAAAATTTAAATCACTTCTCAAAGATCCTTCACACTTTAATAAAATAGCGCAAACATAACATATATTTTATTAAAATATTTAATAAATTTTCAATTCTTAAATATTGAAGAAATAATTTTGTCTAAAGCAAACACTTTTAACGAAGGACAAAAAGTTCAAATATTTCTGAACACCGAATCTAATAAAAACGAAGTTGAAAGAAAACGAACCAAACTGAAATAGTTCGATGTGGTGTTCGATGTCTACTATTTAAAATTATAAATTAAAGAATTGAATTGAAATTTGATAAAATTGAATCAAAGTGCAGAGCGTGCACTTCTAATCAACGCCTTAACAACATAAATCGTACTAATATGAATGAGAAATAATTCTTTTTTTTTTAAAAACATACCTTTAAATCCTCTCGTAATCGGCACGAAGTCTCAACCACACACACACATAATTTTTCTTTACCTGCACATCATGAGAAAGTCAACAATTGAAATTACAATAAATCATACGATAAAAAAACGTTAATAAAAGATGCATGAAATTTAATAATGTTGACCTACAAATTTAAAACTAATATCAAAGAACATAAAATTAATCTTCTCTTGAACATACTCTTTAACAATTAAAGTGTGAATGTTATTCTAATATTTATTGGAAAAAAGGAATGCTCAACATATAGATGTACAATTTTTTTCCTTTTAAGAAAGAGTTGATGAAACATGGAAGAAATCTAATCTAATTTGAGAAACTTTTTTCATAAAAAAAATAATTATTATAGAAAATCAAGACAAACGAAACTTAAAAGAAAAGAAAATTAAGGACTCCCAATTAAATCAAAAACCATACTTAAAAGAAAGAAATTAGGTCGTATGCTAACTACAATCTGATACTACTTTTTTTTTTCTTTTTGAGGTGGGACGTGTTTTTTAGTAAAAATAGTTAAATAATAATTTGATAAAATAATAAAAAGACGTATCTTATTACGTATTTAAAATTTTTTAAAATTTAATACTTATTAAAATTTTCTTATTCTAAGGCTTTAATATTTGTTTCTAGATTTTTCAAATCTTATTAAAATCAAATTTAGTTGTTTTGTAATTTTTAAACTAATGGAAAAAATATTAGTTGTCATAATTCTGACGACTTCTAACAAGAAAAAGTTTTACCATAAATATATATTAATTAATTATTAACTTTCAAAAATTAGAATAAAATAGTGAAAAAACAATTTTGTCTAAAGCGAAAACTTTTAATGACAGGCAAAAAGTTCAAACAACATTTCTAAGGCCCTCCACATTTTTAATATATTATATAGATTATATAGATATAGATATTGGGCTTGTATTAATTTGTTATTAATGAAAAAAAATACTATAATTAAAGGCCCAAGAATATATATCTATTTTCTAAATATAAAAAAATAATAAAAGTAATTAGAAATTAGATTATAAGTAATATTTTTTACGTATAAAAAATTAAAATTATATATGTATTACGTCGGTTCGGTTTGATTTTATTTTTTCTAATACCAAACCAAACCAAGAATGATCAATTTTTTTTTGCCAACACTTGATCAAACCAAATCATAAGTCAGTTTTTTTCCTCGGTTTGGTTTGATTCATCGATTCGGTTTGAATTAATGGTTTAGTTTGTATACCCCTACCTATTCCAGGCAGGTAGATGTTGCCCCCACATCTTCTTCCGTATTTGATGCTGTCGGAGGCGGAAGAGAGCTCAGCGAAACAGGATAAACTTGTGACTCGGACTCCATCGCCACTACTGTCACATGAGGTTGAATCCATGGGGCTGATTCCTCCTCTTGTGGTGGCGGGTAAAATGGAAGTGTCGAGAGGGATTGGCTTGTCGTTGGTGGATCGTTGAAAACCTCAGTTCCTCTCGCCATTCCCTCCGTTATGATTTGCGCTAGGTCCCGAGAGTTTTAAATCAGTACAAGACATTCCTGACCATTCACTGCCATGGTAAAGGTTAGTGCATGTCCCGTGAGTGCCACCTCCAGCCATGATCGGGGTGTATAAAGAGGAATAAGATTCATTGATGTGTAAATTTAGTAAGGGAAATGATTGTTCTCTTGTGCCATCGAAATATATTTCTGGTATAGTTGATGAACTAGGTAAGGTGGGTTGTGATGGATATGCAGACCCTTGAATGGGCAAGTTAGAGAATGATCCATGATTTATAGCAGGGAAGGGAGTATGTTCGGAAACGTGGCTTTTGGTAAAGTGAATTGGAGAAGGTGAGTTTTGAGAATTTAACAGATCACTGTCATCACGTGCAGTGTAATCATTATAAGGGTGAACATCAGAATTGTTAACAGCTGAGTTTATGTGCAGTGAATTTTTGTTCTCATGCATGAAGTCCATCTGTGGCCTATCAGCCTTCAGTTGAGAATCAGGTGGGGCCATGGTATTAGTTAAAAAAAGAGGTGATTCATGTATTTTTAAATCCTTTAAATGGGACAGATTTGGAATAGATGAATTGAGCTTCGTGGACCCCACTTTAGAAAGTTCATCATTTAAAGGAATCGTATTGGAATCATTAGTGGGGAATTTGGGGGCATAAGGGTCATTATAAGGGATTTTTAAATCACTAGGCAAAGAGGACTTACCTGGGCCCGTAGGAGGGGAAAGATTGAGGCCTGTTACCTGGGAAACACACTTTATTGATGGCCCATTGACCCGCGATGGCCCACTAGGGCTTTTAACATAACGTTGAAAGTCGGCTCTTCTTTTCTCTGCTGGACAATGAGGCTGCTGCCTAGGGAAACGAACCAACTACCAACCTTTATCATCTCTTCATTTTTATGTTGCCCATTCCTCGTTACAGTGGATATTGGTGCTTCATCAATATTTTTTTCGTTGGGGTTGTCATTCACCGTTTTATATGGGCAATGGGTGGTATGCCCAAGTCGCCCACAGACAATGCGCAGTAAAGAGGCAGCTTCGTACCAAATCACTTGTTTATGAGCTCGTTCTAAAGGTACCTGAACGCATAAACGAGCATATCTTCCCCTATAAGTTGTGGAGGTACAAGTGTCTATCTTTAAAAGGATTCCAATTTTAGCATCAACCTTGTGAAGAATTTCCATGTCGTAAAATTCTGTAGGTAATTCCGACAGACGAACCCAAATGGTAGTGTGAGCAAACCGAGCTTGGGATGCCACAAATTTGGGTTCTCACTTTTGAACGGAGAGAAAACTGTTGTAGATGAACCATGGTCCATCATGTAGAGCGTGGAGCATATTTTGCTCTTGATTAAGTTTTATCAAAAAGAAATCGCAACCTAAGTCTATCAAATTTAATTCCTCAAAAGGTTTCCATAAGTCCTGAAGTTTCTTCCTGAGGACTTGGTAGTCCAATTTTTTACCCACTAACATAACAATCAAAGAGGTCTGTCGGGGCAAATACAACCTCCCTTTGTCTGCTGCTGATAAAGGAATGAAGTTTTCCTTAGAAATTGCAGAGGTAACTTCGTCTTGAAATTTTATGTTTACCGTCGGAGCATCAACCATATTTGGGAAAAGGTCATCTTGGAGTAACTTTTGAACAAAGGTAGGAGTAGAAGAGTAATTTATAGGGGTATTTACAGTCAAATTTACAGGGTTTTCGGGTGAAAGTTACAGGAATGATTGATCTATATCCATGGAGGACTATTGCAGTCCATCATCACTCTATTCACATGTATCATGGTCACATTTGTTTATTTTGACACCAACTCTCTCTCTCTCTTTCTATATATATATATATATATATATATATATGGTTCTTTTTTTTTTCCAGCAAAAATGAATACATAACCTTGAGAAAATGAATACATCCATTTGAGAAATAATTTGCTTATTTATAATTATTTCACATATATCAAGGTCATATTTGTTTACTACATATATATATATATATATATATGTATGTATGTATGAGAGTGTGAGATTTTGGTAATTCTCACATGACATTTTTTTGTCAATTTTATCCTATTTTAAATTACAATTACTCTACAAGTTTTCACCTATTTTGATAAATTTAAACAATCATACGACTTATTAAATATTATAAAAGTGATGAGTCATACAAAAGTGACAATGACACCATAAAAAACTATTTATACAATCAAAATCAAAATGAATCCTCAAATTTTAATTGATCCAAAAATTCATTATCTTTTTATTTTGAGGAAATATTTATTAGTTTTATTTCAAATTATCTTTTTTTTTCCTAACAAATTGGTCATGGACTAGTAAACAAAACATTATGACGTTTCCTTTCTAACTTAATTCATGCTTAATTGTTAAATAAAAATTATTTTTTATATATAGCTAAAAATGTTTGAAAATTTAATTTTTAAAAAATACAACTTAACAATCCAAATAGTAATGATGATAAATAATTTAAAATGAGAGAGAATCTTTTTCACACTTTTTGATTATGAATATTTTAACCAAAAAAAGGATAATTAGTATTTTATATAATTTTGGACAAAATAGTTAATTTTAAAATAAAATATTAAAGCTTCATACACGTTTAAGATCAATAAAAATTTCTTAAATAAATTAAATTAAGAAAAAATGTAATTTTTTTTAACATGTAATTTTAGGGAAAAGAAACAATTAAAGTTAAAAAAAGAATCATTAGATTTTCAATTTTTTTTGTATGGTTTAATGTGAAGGAACATTTGCAAAGGTATTTTGTTGAATCAAATCTTTTAATTAAGTTTTATCTTTATTTATAAGTTAGTTTTATTGATGTTATCATACAATAATTAGTGTATTAAATATTTATTATATTACTTTGAATGTCATGATTTTTTTTTACTTTTTTGTAATAAATATGTTAATCAATATAAGTTTAATTGAGAAAAACATAATGAAAAACAGGTTAGTCAATATAAGTTTAATTGGGGAAAATGATGAAATTAATTCAATATAAGTGAAACTCAATTTGAATTATTAAAGGCCATGATCTTAAAAACTGCCCAGTAAAATAAAAAGAAAAAAAGCATTGGTGCAGGCATATTTTTGAAAATAAAAATAAAATCTAAAATTTGCTCTAAGAAAAATTTATTTTTTTACTTTACAAGAAAAAAACTATTTGATTAATAATTTGAAATATTGTCAAACTACATTTACCCCTAATATAATGTCACAAAAATAAAATAAAAATCAAGAATAGCAACAAGATAAAAAATATTTACTCCTCATTTTATGTGGCGCACTTTTCTTGTTAGTTTGTTACAAAAAAAAAGTTACCTTATTATACTTAGAAACAATTAGCTTTAAAATTTCCCCTTTATTCTTACTGTAATTATTTACAACCATACAAATATATACGAATTGTTTTACATCACAAGTTTCAAAATTGTTTCTTTTTTCTTAAATATTATGCCACATAAAATGAAATAGAGGAAATAAAATTTACAAATATAAAGTTCATTAGGCTTTGTGCCTAGGTTCAGCACGAGTCAAATGCTACTAGTAATCAATATATCTATAATATATTAAAAGTGTGAACATCCTTAAAAAAGTGATTTAAACTTTTTTGCCCTTTATTAAAAAACTCTGCAATTGACAAAATTGTCTTTTCTCTTATTTTCTTTAATTATTATTTATTTTAAAAATATTTAAAATTAAGGAGTCCTAAAATATTTTGGTAATCCGGAAACAGATCCAGTGGAGACGGGGTGGGGCCTGTAGCTCAGAGGATTAGAGCACGTGGCTACGAACCACGATGTCGGGGGTTCGAATCCCTCCTCACCCACAACCAGCCCAAAAGGGAAGTACCTTTCCCTCTGGGGGTAGGAAAATCATGATCGGGATAGCGAACCAAAAGCTATGGAACTTGGGTATGGGTCTTTTGTCGAAATGGAATGACTTTTCTTTTTCTCTTTTTATTTATCGTGAATGGGGGAATCATTACACATAGTATGCCCGATCGGCATATTTTTTTGTTTTACGCCCCGTAACTCTTCCTCAGCCAGGCTTGGGCAAAATAGCAGAGCAAGTATTAGGGAGTAATATATTTTAAAAATTAAAGAGTCCTAAATTATTTAGTAAGAAAAAATATATGGTAATAAATATTAGTAGAATTAATATTTAAGGAGTTCTAAAATATATAGTAAGAAGAACTATTTTCTCAAATTAAAAATTCAAATCAAATAATATTCTTTTTACAAGACTTTTCTATTCAACGTTTAAAACTAAATTTATAATTGAATATTATCCAATACTCATCATATTATAAGAAGAGAAATAATCATCCCATCGATTAATAAACACTTGTTAGTGTAGCTTTAAAAAAATATATCAAAACCACAATAATTTATTCTTTTTATATTCAGAGATTATAGTTAACGTGATATACACGTGCAAAGTACGTATACTTAACTAGTATATATAAAAGAGGATTAGAGGCATGCTGATGTGGCATGCCTCAAAACTCAGGATTGAGATTTATCTTTTTTGTCAATTTTCTCTCATTTTTAGCTTATGAAATTACTTAAAATTAAATCAACACTATTTATGTTATGAAATATAAAGCAAAGAATAAAAAGAATAGAGAGAAGAGAGTAGACTTCTTTATTTCTCAGAAGGAATTCTTATTTCTCTTGGGGATGAATTACAATGAAGGAAAACCCTTTATTTATAGGGAAAAACTATCCTTGAGGTTTGTAACTTTTTCATAAACATACACAATATATAATAAAGTAGGTATTCACTATATATGGTAAAGTAAACATTCACTATATATGGTACATTTATAACACTCCCTCTTAAATGTCTAATTGATAGATAATGTGCCTCGTTAAAACCTTACTAAAAGAATCCAGTGAAAAAAAAATCTAGTGAAGGAAAAAGAGTACACATCTCTAACAATACGCATATAAACTGCCTCATTAAAATCTTACAAGAAAAATCCAGTGGGACAAAACCTCATAAGAAAAAAAGAGTATAACGCATATTAACTCCCCCTATTGAGAACATCTTTAAACCTTTGCATCCCGATCTTGTGCACTATCTTCTTGTAAGTTGCAATTGGAGAAAACTTGGTGAATAAATCAGTTACATTGTCACTTGAACGAATCTGTTGCACGTTAATATCACCATTCTTTTGTAGCTCATGTATGTAGAAAAGTTTTGATGAAGTGTGTTTCGTTTTATCTCCTTTTATGAATCCTCCCTTAAGTTGTGATATGCATGCTGCATTATCTTCATATAAGATTGTGGGTATATTGTCACATTTCAAACAACATTTTTCTCGAATGAGATGTATCATGAATCTCAACCATACTCATTCATAGCTTGCTCATGAATAGCTATTATCTCAGCATGGTTGAATGAAGTGGCTAGATAGACTGTTTTGTATATCTCCAAAATATGTCAGTATCCCCACATGTGAATATAAAACTTATTTGAGATTGAGCTTTATACTGGCCAGATAAGTACCCAACATTAGCATAACCAACAAGATTGGGAGTGTCATCTTTAAAATAAAATAAGCTCATATATTTTATCACATTTTTTATGTCTCCTAGTAGGAGCAGAACTAAATATACCTTACTAACAAATTAATCAAAAAAGGCTATGTCATGCCTTGTAGTATTTGCAAGATACATTAGTGCACCAATTACACTAAAATATGGTACTTCATAATCAAGGAGTTCCTCATTTCTCTATTGAGGTCGGAATGAACCGTTATTCAATTATGCATGTTTCTCATTTAAGAAAATATCCTATTGCTTTTGAAAACTATCCAAGAGTTCCAATGATACTCAAATCATTAAATTATCTCTTATGAGGATAATAAAAAGTTTCCCAGAAACTTTATATGCTTCAGTCATTTTGAATCCTTTAGAGATTTTCATATGGATTTTTGTCAAGTGACAATATCCAACATGTCAAGTGTGACATCTTCAAGTGTCTGGACTGCAAATCAAATAAGTTTTATACTTACCAAAATGCATCCTTTTGTGTCACTTGATAAATATTTTTACGTCAACATGCTTAAATAAACGTAGAATTCAAATCCTCGTAATACTTTACAATATAGCGTCAATATTATATCAAAGATATTATCGATGCTATATCATTTTGTATCGATTTACAATGTGATATAACATTTTAGGATCTCATCACTTTATTATTTTCAGGTACCTGAACCTTTCATAAGGTTTCATGAAGTGTTATGTCATAGGCTCTTCAAAAGCACATTGCCTTCTTATTGTGATTATTTGCTCCTTATCTTTTTCAAGGATTATTTCATTGGGAACCGATTAGTCTACCACACTTCATGCATGTGTAGACTTTGTCCTTTAAGAACGCAAAATAGGAGCACTTATAGCTTAAATATGATACTAAATTTGAGTCAACAAATGCTTCCGGCATTTGACTTGAATTATCTTTTGAATGAGGATTTTATGATAATTCCTAACATATTTCATAGCTACTTATAATCTCCCCTTATGTTAGGAAAACTAATATTTATCCTCCATCTTCATTGAGGATTTCATCTTTTGTGTATCATGGTATATTATTAATTGTATACCGTACATCAAAACTATTAGATGGAATAATTAGTTCCTGACCTTGAACCATTTGAGAGGGAAGAAATAATCATAATCTATTAGTCTAACGCATACAAGTCTTATTGTATGCAACATATCGTATTTCAGACCAACACATGAAACTTTATTTTTATCAGCAATGATTTAGCTATTTATTGAAGGTATTCAATGTCAAACCATTTTCATCAAGATGAATTGTCTTGATTGCATAATCTGAAAGTTATGCTCTTAACTCAATTTTATTGAGCAAGCAACTTTATGAATGTCAAACTACAGGTTGATAATAAACGTACATGTGATTATCTTATTGATGCATTTTTTCAACATATCACATGAAAGGTGAACAGGCTCTTATTCATCTTTTATATTTTTCAGATTTTGAGGGATTCAATCCAATATTTAGTTGGTCCAACCAACTTATCATGAGAACAAACAACATGAATAATTCTTGAAGAATTTTCTAATTCTTCATTACATGTCCAATACCCAATCTGCATATTTTTGGGATGTTATAATCGTTCATGTCAATTTATGAATTTTTATTCTAACAAATTTCAAGTTTACCATGACATGTACCTTTTTACTTTAGTAAATTTGAAATTTACTATTACATGAATAAATTTCAGATTTACAACTTTAGAAATAGATTTCAAAATAACTCTTCTCGATTATTCTATCTTATTTGGAGGTGAGTTGTGAAGCCATCACAATCAAGTTCACGATTGTTGATAAGCTTCACTAAATATCATCACATTCACCGAGGGAATAGATCTATGCTTATAACAATTAAAATTCTCATTCCCATGAATGAAATATAATTGTGTCTTAAGCCTATCAAATTGATAGCTTATAACCTCTTTTATGATATTGCTACTTCAGGAGCAAATCGAAACATACATATGATCTAGAGAATTTTTTTCTAACATATCTTATGATCATAATATGCGTGTAAAAATATCATCATTTTTTATGATCATTATCATATTGTCCCTTCACGCATATATTCGTGCATCCAATCACTTATCTTCTTTCAGATATATTATGCACTGCTATCATATATATATTTCAAGAATGAAGTAAGTTGTCATATTTTACACTTATCATATACTGTTATCACATTCATTTCATGGAATAAAGCAATGAGACATATTTTATGACTTTTCATTAAAAACATATTATTTTGCCTTAACCATCATAATATCATTAATATGGTGCATTGGGATTCAAACTCAATGTCTTGCCCATATAAAGGCATCGTAGGCATAAATTGATAGGACTTAAACCTAACATATTATCACCCCTTTTGATAATATCGTTCTTGATGAATAAATTTAAAACATAAATGCATGGTTCCAAATCAACTATTTTTTCTCAAATCCAATAATAATTATATTATTAGTAACAAAAGACAAATAACATAAAGAATTACTAATCTTACCTTTAGATTTATAATCTCACGTTATTTGACAGAATCTCATGCTGATAACATGTTATGAAATATAAAGCAAAGAACAAAAAGAATAGAGAGAAAAGAGGAGACTTCTTTATTTCTCAGAAGGAATTCCTATTTCTCTTGAAGGATGAATTACAATGAAGAAAAACTCCTTTATTTATAAGGAAAAACTATTCTTAGAGTTTGTAACTTTTCCATAAATAGACACTTATAATATATGGTAAAATAGATATTCACTATATGGTAAAATAGACATTCACTATATGGTACATTTATAACACTCTATTAATTATCCCTATTTTTTTAGTTAGAAATACCAAGAGTCACTATTAGTTGAGTCATTAGTAAATCATTTATGCCATCAAAATAATAAGACTACATAAAACCTACAGATTCAGCTCACCCTGAAAACAATGCGAATGCAGCTTATCCAATCTCTTCTTCCTGAAAGACCTCTCAATCACTTCGTTAAACGCTCCATTCACCCCTTTCAAGAAGGCAACCCCATTCGATTTCTCAATCTTCTCATCGAAAATCGTTAAGAACACAAGTGAGTTTTCGTCAAGAAGGTGTAGGTCCTGTTACGAATAGGATGAGAGAAAAAAAAGTATGGAAAGGGGGAGTTTTTTTCAAGGCATTTCAAAGCAAGAGATCCAAGATCAGCATCTATTGAATTGATTTCAGCAAGAACAATTGTCCCTTTAGCAACGCAAGCGTAGTAAACCAAATTCGGATCTCGAATCATCACTTTAGGTGACTGACCCGAATGAAACAAAGATCCAAATTATTCGGATTCGAATGATTCATCAATCAGAAAATGGCGTTATGATCGGTAATTCAGCAGATTGAACACACCGCAATACGCTGTGGCCACAAATCGGACCAAGTATGACTGATTGCCGTAAGCAAAACGAAGCTGGTAGAATGATTTATGATTTTTCATTTAAAGGTAAAGAATAAATTCAATGAAATGATTGGAGAAAAATGAGGAGGAAAATAAGATAAAACTGTAAAACAAAAGGAAGATATTGAATTAGATGGTAAGAGAAAAAAAAATAGGGATGAAGCTAAGAAAAAGAAAAAAAGAAAAATTTATGGTGTAGATCCTGTATTAAGTGGTGTTGTTTTACTTTGAAATTTTATTTTATTTAGATTTTGTTTCGACTGCAACCTGTTAGGATTCATTTTTGAGAACTATAAGATTTTATCTATTTTTTTCTATTTTGTATTTGTAATGTCTCAGACCTAGTCTCAAAATTTTTTACTATAGTCAACATAAAAATTGAGTCTCAAATATACTGTCTCTCAAATATACTTTGGGATTACTTTCAATATTCAAGTGTAATGAAAAATAAAATTATAAATATAATCAGATTTTTATGATCGCGCGAAGCGCAGGCAAATTCACTGGTTATATATAAGAGAGAATGTTAAACTTTAATAGTTCTCATAAATTTTACGA
This sequence comes from Capsicum annuum, assembly GCF_002878395.1. Classification (NCBI taxonomy): domain Eukaryota; kingdom Viridiplantae; phylum Streptophyta; class Magnoliopsida; order Solanales; family Solanaceae; genus Capsicum; species Capsicum annuum. The sequence continues at coordinate 184,905,659 of NC_061120.1, read as the reverse complement.
TTCAGTAAAATGATTACACATGCATATTATTTTTTCCCTATATTTATTAGTTTTGTCCTCGTACTATTTTATAGTAATATTTTTATTTAGACTTTTATAATTAAATTATACATGATAGTAATTTTTTATAAATATCTTTTTATTCCTTACTAAATTCCTTATGGAGTATATGATAGTTTATTTATTTAGTGGGATCTTTAATTTAAATTCCTTATTAAATTCCTTATACATGGTAGTTTATTTATTTAGTGGGATCTTTAATTTATAACGACCCCCAAACATAAAGTTGGGTATTATTTGTATGATGAAATTCAAAAGACCAAAGTTTTCATCAATGCATTATAAGCTTGAAAGCATCACTGTGACTCTCCACAGCACACTCATAACCGAGTCTAGCAACGCAGCCCTGGAATTCATCAAACTCGTCCTGTGGAACTTGTATGCCAACTAAAACATTTGCACCAATTTGTCCCTTTTCAAAGCAAGCAATACGAAGATGGATCAAATTACTTCAAAATAATAGCAAGAGTTTAGATACTAGTGCTAGAATGGAATTTAAAGGTTCTAAGTAGGTTCTAAGTAGCTACCTGTACACGATAATGGATCAAACTTATATTCCAACGCGGGCTGAAAGCATCTAAAAACTTGGACAAAGAACCAAATTTCTAGGGGAAAGTGAATCCGACAAAGAAGCTCATTGTGAAGATTTGATCTTCCACCCATCTGAACGATTGATGGCAAATGGAAAAAAAAAAGATAGAAATTATAGCATCTGAGCCACATTTCACGAAATCAAGTAGAATCAAATTCCAACAGGCTTATCACCACAAAGAAACATAATTTGGCTCTTTGCTAATGTACTCAAAACAGGTAAGAATGAGATTAATTGAGTTTGAGTGATATTCTTTCTACTGATTGAGAATACCAATTCTGAAAGTCGATATAAATACTCCCGAGATTCTTAAAATGACAATACAAATAACAAGATTTGATGAAATTCAGGATGTACCAAATGTCTGAAGTGATCTTGGACCAAGTCATTGTCTGTGAGATTAATACTGTGCAGTTTTATTGATCCCATCCTCTCTATCATAGCTTCAAGTTCGGATTTTGTTTGAAGAGCAACCCTGCAGATCAAAACAGAATACATGATTTTGAATAGAAGAGCTCCGCTGTAAAAATTCCATACATCAGAGAGTCGATTCTGTTAAAATGAGCCAACTTCTCATTAAAAGATCAAGAACCTTGCCTGTAAAGCACTAGAGCTTTTTCATTGCAGGAATCATATCTGTAAACAGAATTCCAATCACATCATATCTGTAAACTTCATCATTGGTCCGATCTGTGATCCAAGTCAATTTTTCACATTTTCAGAGAGAGATAACAGATAGTGATCTAAACGGCACATTAAGCTGCTCTATGTGACCTGTTCACAGAATTCTTTGAAGCTTCCCAGCTTTTCTGGTAAAAAAGTAGCTAGCATAGCTTTGCGCTTTCTACCAACATCTACTAGTTCGCTTATCAATCTTAGTCTATCAAAGTTCATATTGGCTCCACTTGTTATTGCGACTACATTTTCATCCTTGAGGCCATAGTAGTTGCAGTATGCTTCAGCTCCTGCAAGAGCAACTGCACCTGCAGGCTCTAATATGCTCCGTTTTTCTTCAAACATGTCCTATTCAAAAGAAACAAGATACTGTCATGTCTGATAAACTAAGATTCAGAAAACATACCAGTTATCTATTAGTTCAAGATTATCATGAAAATGGTCTATTATGTATGTGACTAAGATAATTGAGGCACAGATTTTGTGGTTTTATGTCATGTTAGGATCAAACGCTTACCATCATGCCAAAAGCTATAGCAAATAGCAAGAGCACAATCTATTTGTTAACTGCGCCCACCAAGAAAGCGTCATATTTGATCATAACTCTGATCTGGGCCACCCTAGCCCCGTTGTGATCATATTTGGCGTTACCCGACATGTCATTTATAACAAACAGGCATGCAATAAAGGAAGAGAAATTGATGTTCAAGTTTACAACACTCTAAATTAAGGACCCTTTTATATACGGAGAGATATTAACCAAAATTGCCCTTTTATAGACAGAGAGATATTAACCAAAATTGCAATGGTCACTCAAACTGACAGAGCACAAACTAAAGGTGTTGAAAGATTTGGTTTTCGACAACACTAATGGCAAAACTCAATCAGTTAAAATCAGATTTGTTGTAATCCAAAAATTTGATGCTAACCTTTATAGATGCACATATAGCATCACGATTAACTAGGACCACCCCATCTATTAGTTCCTTGCAGACACGGAAAGTTTCTTCACCAACCATTTTAACAGCTACACCATCTGCAAAATTTCCAACTTGGTCCAGCATGACTCTCTTGCGACCCAGCATAGGCTCTTGGTTATGGATTTGGGTATAAAGAAGAATAGAAAGAGGAGGAGTAGGGAGTGTAGACCTAGAATTAAGTGGGGCGGCCTGACGCCAGTGAATGCGTGGGAGATAGGGGAGAAGTTGGCGGGAATGGGGGTGTGGGAGTGTAGGGGAGACGTGGATAGTATGTGGGATAGGGCGGCTAGGTGCATCAGGGAGAATGCAAGTGAGGTGTTGGGTGTTTCTAGGGGCCGGGCCGGGCACCATCGGGGGGATTGGTGGTGGAATGAAGAGGTGGAGAAGAAAGTGGGGACCAAGAAAGGGGCGTATGCCAAGTTGGTGGAGAGTAAGGACGAAGAGGAGAAGTGGGTAAACAGGAAAGAGTACAAGCTAGCGAGGAAGGAGGCTAAGTCAGCAGTCACGGCAGCTAAGACGACCGCCTTTGAGAGCTTGTATGCAGGGTTACAGGGGAAAGGAGGGGAGAAAAAGTTGTTTAGACTCGCTAAGGCTAGGGAGAGAAAGGGTCGTGACCTCGATCAGGTGAGGTGCATTAAGGGGGAGGACGGTAGAGTGTTGGTGGAGGACGGCCACATTAAGAATAGATGGCAGTCGTACTTTCATAGGCTCTTGAATGACGAAGGGGATAGAGCTATTGTGTTAGGAGAACTGGAGCACTCAGAGGAGTGTCGGGATTTTAGCTATTGTAGACGTTTTAAGGTAGAAGAGGTTAGACAGGTTGTTCGCAGAATGCAAAGGGGTAGAGCGACGGGGCCGGATGAGATATCGGTGGAGTTTTGGAAGTTCGTTGGAGAGGTTGGTGTAAGGTGGTTGACTGGATTGTTTAATGAAATCTTCAAGACGGCAAAGATGCCCGAGGCTTGGAGGTGGAGTACGATGATCCCTCTCTATAAGAATAAGGGGGACATCCAGAGTTGCAATAACTATAGGGGGATTAAGTTATTGAGTCACTCTATGAAGATCTGGGAGAGAGTGGTCGAGGTGAGGCTGAGACGGATAGTGTCTATTTCAGAAAACCAGTTTGGATTTATGCCTGGCCGCTCGACGACGGAGGCAATTCACCTGGTACGGAGGTTGGTGGAACAGTATAGGGAAAGGAAGAAGAACCTGCACATGGTGTTTATCGACCTGGAGAAGGCCTACGACAAAGTCCCCAGGGAGGTGCTTTGGAGATGCTTGGAGGTGAGTAGAGTACCGCTGGCATATATCAGAGCAATCAAGGATATGTATGATGGAGCGAAAACTAAGGTGAGGACGGCGGGAGGAGACTCATAGCATTTCACTGTCCTGACAGGGTTGCATCAGGGATCTACTCTTAGTCCCTTTTTGTTTGCGTTGGTGATGGATGTGTTGACGCGACGTATTCAAGGGGAGGTGCCGTGGTGTATGCTTTTTGTAGACGATGTAGTTCTGATAGATGAGACTCGAGGGGGTGTGAGTGACAAATTAGAGGTGTGGAGGCAAACCCTTGAGTCTAAAGGGTTCAGGGTGAGCAGAAGCAAGACAGAGTATGTGAAATGCAAGTTTAATGATGTGAGGCGGAAGAATGAGGTAGTAGTGAAGCTGGAATCACAGGAGGTATGTAAGAGGGAGAGTTTCAAGTATCTCGGGTCCGTGATCCAGAGTAACGGTGGGATTGACGAGGATGTCTCACACCGTATTGGGGCGGGATGGATGAAGTGGAAGCTCGCGTCGGGGGTGCTGTGTGATAAGAAGGTGCCGCCCAAGCTTAAAGGCAAATTCTACAGGGCGGTAGTCCGTCCAACCATGTTGTATGGAGCGAAGTGTTGGCCAGTTAAGAACTCCCACATCCAAAAAATGAGGGTGGCAGAAATGCGGATGTTGCGCTGGATGTGTGGGCTGACTAGAGGGGATAGAGTTCGGAATGAGACTATCCGGGAGAAGGTTGGTGTGACTCCAGTGGAGTGCAAGATGCGGGAAGCCCGATTGAGATGGTTCGGACACATGAAGAGAAGGGGCATGGATGCCCCGGTCCGTAGGTGTGAGAGGCTAGCGTTGGATGGTTTTAGGCGGGGTAGGGGTAGGCCGAAGAAGTACTGGGGTGAGGTGATTAGGCAGAACATGGAGCAGTTACAGCTCACCGAGGAAATGACCCTAGATAGGAAGGTCTGGAGGACGCGAATTAGGGCAGAGGACTAGGGCCAGTTTGAGTTGCTAGTGTAGGAAATTACTTGGTGGGGGTTTTATTCCTATTAGGAGTCCGTGTTTCATGTTTTATTACGAATTTGTGTGGTTTCCTCTGTTTTATATTACTTATGGGAGCCGTATTTATGTTATGTAATCTCGTGTTGTGCTTTACTAGGTGTTTGTGTGGTATCTCGTGTCTTGAGCCGAGGGTCTATCGGAAACAGCCTTTCTACTTCTTCAGAGGTAGAGGTATGGACTGCGTACATCTTACCCCCCCAGACCCCACTAGGTGGGAATACACTGGGTTTGTTGTTGTTGTTGTTGTCCAGCATGACTCTGTGACCATAGTGTAATGACATTGCCATTGCATTTGCATCAGTGGTCTCAACTCTAATGATCTTTATATCTGGAGCAACCCTTTTCATATAGGCAGCAATACCAGCTATAAGACCCCCTCCACCAACAGGTACAAATATCTCGTGAATTTTATCTTTGAGTTGGTTATTGATCTCCATACCAATAGTACCTTGCCCTGCTATAACATCTGGATGAACGTGCATCCTTCCTCTTCAGCTCTCTTTTTGGCATATGCTTGCGCTTCATTATACGCATCTCCCACAAGAACAACATTACCACCTAATCTTTTTACTGATTTCCACTGCTCATTTGGTAAATGAAAAAACAAATCAGAAATTTAGTATAGAAAATGAGCTTAAAAATAGTTGAACAAGCTATAGACTATATATGGGAAGCCATAAAACGAAGGTGGAGCCATGGGAGCGAAAAAGGGTTCATATGCACCTATATTGTCGGACCTGTGTCAGATCCTCTACAAATGTACTACTCTTGGAGGATACCTGACATGGTTTTTTAAGAGTCCAAGCAACATAGATTTGTATTACTTTCTCCAAAAAATTAGATTATACTCTCTCCATTCACTTTTAATTGTTACATTTTGCTTCACGAGAGTCAATTTGACTAATTCTCGTAGCTAAATTGGATACGATTGATTTAATATTTTAAATTTTAAATTTAGATATTTGAAAGCTAAATGAAAAATTATACAAGTTGCAATCCCTCTCATAAGATGAAAAATACATCTTAAAATATGATCAAAGTCGATGCAATTTGACTCTTGGAAGTAGACGTTGAATCGCCTTAGCTTCTTTGTCTTTATTTTGTTATATTTTGAATTTTCTTACTGAAAATTTTGACCGGACAAGTGCATAAAACTCTTTTTTTTTACAAGTGCATAAAACTCAAAAGTGTAACAAAAGTCCTCACCTTAATCTGTGGTGTAGTAACTGGCATGACAATGACAGCATTGCAGCCAAGTTTGTGAGAAGTTAATGCAACACCTTGAGCATGATTCCCAGCTGATGAGCAAATGACCCCTCTTTTCAGCTGCTCTTTTGAGAGATTGGCCATCATATTGTAAGCTCCTCTAAGCTTGAACGAGAAGACCTGCCAAATGGTATATGAACATTAATTTTACTCACTGCTATCCAATGCAAAACATAGGGACGGCAATAGGGCGAATTAGGATGATCAAGCCTTGATCTGCTAACATTTCAATCCGCCGTGCCCTGCCACGTTTAGCACTTTCCAGAAAAGTTGTCCTGCCCCGCGCCGCCGATTTATGTTATCTTTCATTTCTCCTCTTTATTTTTACTTTCCACAACATGGATTTTTTTAACAAAAAAATGGGTAACAATCAATTCCTAAAATTAAAATATAACCAAAATCACATATCTTTCTATCAGATAACTTTGAAGTAATGATTTCAAATAAATATCTACTTCACATACATGAGCTGGTAAATTAAGAAATATAATACTTAATGTATTGAAGCAAGATTCACTAGACATGTAAATAACTTTTATTTCTGTAATTAATGAGTGAAAATTCAAATTCTCCCAAAGATTTTTGGTCTCATACATATCATGCCCCACCCCGTTCTACCTTGTTTTAAGTATTGCCCTGCTTGTCCCGTTAAGGATTTGCCCTGCTCTACCCCAAGTGTCATCGCGTTTACTTTCATGAAGTTAACATCATGATGAGGAGTAGGAGTATGAGAAACATACAGGTTGAAGATCCTCTCGTTTAAGCCAAACATTAACCCGAGCTTCTGTGAAAGCATCGGGGCAAGCTGTAATGGAGATTCATGTAATACCCAAATCATATTTAGTGTGTAATTATAATTGAAAAAAAAAAAATAAGAGAAATTGGGCGAAAAGGAAAAGGGCCGTCTTTCTGCCCAATTCCTTATGGAATAGGAAATTTAATGGAGTAATATATATATATATATATATATATATTTCCCTGTTTAAAAAGGAATAATTTCTTTTATTTTTTTATAATATTTTAATTTCAACTTTACACATAACATGCTTAGGAGCATAAAGATATTTTGGTACATTTGACATAACTTTAATTTAAAACATAAGATTCAAAAAAAAATTTTATTTTCTTAAATTTTATATCAAGGTAAAATATATCATTTTTTTTAAACGGAGGGATTTGCCCATTTACTTGTAAGGCAAACAACTGCAGGGAGCAGTTCTGCCTGCGCACGCACAAAGCAGGGAATGGAGAATCAATTGTCATTCCGTGACAAAAGAAAATTATACGGGGAATTTGATCGTCTTTTGGTCTTAAGGTAACCCCGTTTCTATATTTTTATTGTGATCTTAAGTTAGGTAATTTATTTTGGGTAGTGAAATTTAATTACTAAAGATAAGAATTATGGACTGTAAGAGTTATTTTTTGATACAAAGTTTGATAAATTGAAAGTTATCATGAAACCTTGAAAGTTGGGTAGTTTAATTTTATCATGAAATTAGTCTAAATAAGATAATTAACTCGAGATTGATATGATATGATTTGAGATTTGATTGAAGGGAGTCCTATCAATAGTTTGAGGTGACAAGTTTGGTATTCTGAAAATTATACTGTGAGTAGTAATCTTACCATAATTTGTGTTTATTAACTTGCATGTTTTATACTTGATTTTGATGAAATAATGAGTTACGAAATGCTTTGAAATTGCATATGAGGCAAGTCTTTTACTTGATATAATATTGAAATGGTTATTTGAGATATGATATTATTACTGTGAATATTCTTCACTTACATGAGAAATATATATTTTGCCATATGTTTTTATTCAAGTTTACATGTAACATGATTTGATATGAACTTTAAATGATATGGTATTATTTTGAAAAATGCTTTCATATGAATATCCTATTATTTACAAAGAATTTATAAATGGAAGTAGATCTTGATTTGAATCCCGTAGCTAACGTCGGGATCGTTAGACCTGGTGCACCTTATATTTATTAATGACTGTTATAGCTCTCGCTAGTGGGAAAATAGAACTAGCATACTGTTACTGATCTCCCTCAAGTAGGGACCTACTGATATAATATTTGACTCCTTTATGAGGGGTCCACTATTATGGGCTATTCTTGATGAAGAAGAATGTCACACTGATTACATGATTCATTCTTGAAAACCTTCCGAATATGTAATATTTGATATGATGCGATGCTTTTTGAGTTTATTACTGAATTATTGATTCACTTTGCTTACATGAAACAAGGAATACTGTTTATTGTTACTATTTTCTGAAAGAGCATTTATTTCATGATGTTTTACGACTTGTTCCCAATAAAACAGTTGTGGTTAAGTGCTATTACTCACTAAGCTAGTGTCTCACTACTCACTATTATTTTTCAGAGAATGCAGGTGACGGTTAGGATCTCGTTGGCTAGAGGGTTCGAGTAGCATATTCCTGGTAAGCCCCGCATTTGTTCGTGTGGGCAGAAGTTTATTTATTTGTTATGTTCTACTCCTTCAAAACTCTTAGAGTCACTCCATAGTCATGTCTTTAGAGTTTTGAGTATTATTTTATTATTTTGGACTTGTGGAGTATTGAACTCCCTCTCATGTTTTGGAGATAGATTTTATGTTGTTATTGGGTGGTGTTGGTGACTTATTGATGGTTTGTAGTGGATTGTGTTGGTGTGATTGATGTGTTGGTTGTGATGTTGTTTATTTGAGACAGGGAATTTTCTTGATAGGCCCCAAAATAGAGGAAACTCTGCCTGATTTTTTATAGAATTCTGACGAGGCTTGCTTTGGAATCCTAAACTCCTTAGCACCGGTCAAAATCCTATTTTGGATCATGACAATGTTGGTATCATAGCCAGGTTAATTCTGTGACTATGGAGCATAAGGTAGTAATAGAATCTAAATTATGTTACGTTGCTGGCCATTTCTATAATCATGATTCTACGAGAGCGTGATAGGATGTGTCTTAATTTTTTTTCCCATTCTTCCTTACGTGTGTGACGTTTAGGATCAATTAGATGAATCTAATTGTCTTGTTTTGTTAATCAGGTGGTTCATAGAGCAACTACTGATAGGGGAAGAGACGGAGCCCACAGAAGGGGCCGAGGTAGGGGTAGTCGTAATACCGTAGGAAAATGCACTACCACTCCAAGAAGTTCAAGAGAGCCCACTCCCGAAAGGAATGATAGTCCATCTCCACCATCTCATAAGTGTAGTACTGCTGAGACACTTGCTTCTATGCAAAGAGCCATAAAGGGCTTGGCCGATCGATTGGATAGACAGAAGAGGGGTGGTCAACACAATTCTGCTTGGCCTCAGCCACAATTTCGGACACCTGTTCAGACGTACAACTTTGGAAACAAGGAGGTATCATTGTAGGAGTTTCTAAAGTTGAAGTCACCCAAATTCACAGGTTCAGACAGTTCAGCAGATCCTCAGAGATTTTTGGATGGTACTTTCAAGGCGTTGCGGGCGTTAGGATGTTCTAGTGAGAGGGCTGTGGAGCTTGCATCATACAAATTGCAGGACATAGATAACACTTGGAATGATACTTTATTGCTAGGAAGGCCTGCTGGAGCAGCACCACTGACATGGGACGAGTTCACTAAGTTCTTCATGGATACCTTTCTTCCTGATAGTCAGAAACAGAAATATGCAGCTTAGTTTGAGAGATTGGTTCAGACTCCAAATATGGATGTGTCAACCTATAATACTATGTTTTGCAAGCTGGCTAGATATGCTCCATACTTGGTGTCCACAGAAGAAACTCAAGTCCAGAGGTTTGTAAATGGGTTGGTTGCTCGTCTTTATAATGCAGTGGCCCCACAGATGAAAGTCTTGACCTATTATGAGATAGTGGATCTTGCTAGAATGATTGAGGATAAGGGTCATGCAGAGCAGGCAACTTATGAGGTTCGTAAGAAGGCTAAGATGGGTGGATCTTTCAGTGGTGACTTAAGTGCAAACTGCAGAGTGGAAAATAAGGGAAAGCATCAGGGCCATCAGGTAGGGACAGATTCGGTTTCACAGACTGCGTACAAGCCACCTTCTAGATAGGGTATGCAGGGGTCTTCAGCATCTCAGGAATATCGTAGTTCTAGCCAGATGTATGCCACTACTCCATCCTACCAGACTTGTGGCAAATCACATATGGGCCAGTGTCGTGTTTTGACTGAAGAGTGTTTTTGATGTGGTCAGTTGTGTCATCGCATCAGGGATTGCCCTCAGGATCAGAGAAATGTTAGTCAAGGTTTTGGTCAGGTAGCTACACCTAGTCAGACTACTCGTAATACTACAGGTAATGGAAATAGAGTCTGAGGTAATAGAGATCGGGTTATTGGCAATCAGGTACAAAAAAGTGCTTGTAGAGGACAACCAAGAGTTTTTGCACTGACCAGGCAGGATGTTCAGGCCTCGAATGCAGTGGTTACAGGTATTCTTTCTGTTTGTTATTTTGATGCATATGCTTTGATTGATCTGGGTTCTACCTACTCTTATGTGTCCTTATACTTTGCTATGAGATTTAATAGATAACCAGAGATGTTAAATTGTCTTTTTCTTGTTGCTACTCCCGTGGGAGATTCCTTATTAGTTGAGTATGTGTACTGTGATTGCGAGATTATAGTGGGAGGTAGGGATACCCTTGCTGACTTGATTGTACTTGATATGATAGGCTTTGATGTATTAATGGGCATGGATTAGTTATCTCCTTGCTATGATACTATAGATTGTCATGCAAAGATAGTTCGATTTGAAATACCCAATGAATCTAGTTTTGTATTAGAAGGGAGTCAAGTTCCAGAGGTTAGTAAAGTTATATCTTATATGAAGACCCAATGACTATTGAAGAAAGGTTGTATGGGTCTTTTGGCTATGATAGGTGATGTTAGAGAGGGAACACTTAGCTTGGAGGTGCTACTTGTGGTGAAGGAATTTTCTGATGTATTTCTTGAGGAGTTGCCAGGATTATCTCCAATATGATAGATAGACTTTGGTATTGATTTGACACCTGACACTATGTCGATATCTATACCCCCATATCGTATGGCACCAGCAGAGTTGAAAGAGCTCAAACAACAGTTACAGGACTTATTAGATAAGAGATTTATCAAACCGAGTGTATCACTATGGAGTGTACCAATTTTGTTTATAAAGAAGAAAGATGGGTCTCTAAGAATGTGTATTGACTATAGACAACTAAACAACGTAACAATACATAATAAGTATATATTGCCTCATATAAAGGACCTATTTGATCAGTTGCAAGGGGATGCCCATTTTTCGAAGATTGATCTTCAGTATAGTTATCATCACCTTAGAATCAGGGAGGAAGATATATCCAAGACAATATTCAGAACTCGATATGGGCATTATGAGTTTCTTGTGATGCCTTTCGGATTAACTAATGCTCCTGCTGCATTCACGGACTTGATGAATAGGGTGTTTAGGCCATTTATGGATAAATTTGTGATAGTATTCATTAATGATATTCTTATATATTCTCATAGCTAGGAAGAACATAAGAATCATCTGATGACTGTATTGCAGACATTGTGGGAACATAAGTTTTATGCTAAGTTCTCAAAGTACGAATTTTGGATTGACTCAGTATTATTTTTGGGGCATGTTGTCTCCAAGAATGGTATCACGGTGGATTCTAAAAAGACAAAAGTAGTGCAAAAATGGCCTAGACCCACTTCACCTACAGAGATTTGCAGCTTTATAGGTTTACCTAATTAGTATAGGCATTTTGTGCAGGATTTCTCTAAAATTGCAGCTCCATTGACCAGATTGACCCAGAAAAATGTAAAGTTCCATTGGACGGAAGAATGTGAGCATAGCTTTCAGAAACTCAAAACATGTTTGACCACTTCACCAATTTTATCCTTACCATCAGGTTCTGGAGGATTTAAGGTATTCTATGATGCTTCAAGGGTTGGATTAGGATGTGTTCTCATTCAAAATGATCAAGTTATTGCTTATGCTTTGAGACAATTGAAGAAGCACGAGCTGAACTATCCTACACATGATTTAGAGATGGCCGCTGTGGTTTTTGCTCTTAAGATTTGAAGGCATTACTTATACGGTGATACTTGTGAGATTTATACCGATCACAAGAGCTTGAAGTATATTTTTCAGCAACGAGATCTAAATCTTTGACAGCGTTGGTGGATGGAATTACTCAAAGATTATGATTGTGCGATATTGTATCATCCTGGAAAAGCTAATGTTGTGGATGATGCTTTGAGCAGGAAATCTATGGGTAGTTTGGCACATATAGCTCCTGGAAGAAGGCAACTTACGAAAGATGTCAATTTTGGTGTTGGAAAGTTAGGGGTATTGTTGGCTTGTATTCAAGCTAAATCTTCTTTGGTAAAGCACATAAAGGCTACTCACTTTGAGGATGTTCAGTTGTGTAAATATCGAGATGAGGTCCTAGCTGGTCAAAATAAGACGATGAGTGTTGATTGTGATGGTATCCTTTAAGTGGGTAATCGATTATGTGTACTAGCTGCAGATGGGTTAAGACGAGCTATTCTTGCGGAAGCTCGCAACTACAGATATACCATTCACCCTGGTTCCACTAAGATGTATCATGACCTGAAACTGTTGTATTGGTAGGAAGGTATGAAGGAAGATGTTGTTAACTTCATTTTTAGTTGCTTGACTTGTCAACAGGTTAAAGCGGAGCATCGGGGACCAGCAGGATTATTGCAAGAGATCAGGATTCTAGATTGGAAATGGGAAAGAGTTACCATGGAGTTCGTAATCGGGCTACCACGAACCATTAATGTCCATGACTCTGTATGGGTAATTGTAGACCAACTTACTAAGTCAGCTCACTTTTTGCCAGTAAAGACTACATATAGTGGGGTGAAATATGCTTAGTCATTTATGAATGAAATTGTCCGACTTCACTGAGTTCCATTGTCCATCATTTCTGATAGAGGATCACAGTTCACTTCATATTTTTGGAGATCTTTTCAAGAAGCATTGGGTACCCGAGTAGATTTTAGTAATGCATTTCATCCGCGGACGAACGGATAATTTGAGCGTACTATACAAATCTCGAAGGATATGTTGAGAGCTTACATTCTTGATTTTGGAGGTAGTTGGGATACTTACTTACCCTTAGCTGAATTCGCTTACAATAATAGTTTTTAGTCAAGCATTTAGATGGCTCCATATAAAGCCTTGTATTATAGGCAATGTCATTCTCCTATCGGGTGGTTTGAAGTTGGGGTGGCTAAAGTTTTAGGATCAAATTTGGTACAGAAAACTATGGACAAGGTCCAATTGATTAGACAGAGGTTGCTTACAGCTTAAAGAAGGCAAAAGTCTTATGCATACAAGAGGAGAAGAGATTTGGTGTTCGCAGTTGGGGATAAGGTTTTTCTACGAGTCTCTTCTATGAAGGGTGTGATGCGATTCGGAAAAAGAGGTAAATTGAGTAGGAGGTATGTAGGACCTTATGAGATACTCAAGTGTATAGGAGGCGTAGCATATCGTGTGGAACTCCCTCCCGATATGTCTTTCATCCATCTAGTGTTTCATGTCTCTATGCTAAGAAAGTATATATCAGATTTTTCTCGCATTCTCGAAGCACCGACCTTGCAACTTGATGAGAACTTAACCTATGAGGAGGAGCCAATGGCTATCATTGATCAACAAGTAAGAAGGTTACGTTTAAAAGAGTTTGCGTCTGTGAAGGTCTTATGGAAAAACAATACCACTAACGAAGCTACTTGGGAGTCAGAAAAGGATATGAAACTCAAGTATCCTCATTTATTTCAGTCTTCAAGTATTGTAATACCCCGTACTTCTACCTAGCTTGAAATCGTCCCAAGAATTTTAGAAACTTACTTTGAAAGATGAATCCATTTTTTGTGAACGTGGAATTTCTAAGACTTTCACTTTTTGTCATGTGGAAAATTGAATTAGCTTTCCAACGATACCAATTTCGTCCAAATCCGATATCGGGGTAGAAAGTTTTGACCGTTTTACAGAAAGCAGTCAAAACTGCCCAGGTACGACGATGAGGGCCGATGGACCGTTAAGCTAACAACGGACCATTGCCTAAGCCATCGCAGCAGAGGCAATGAACCCCTATTCTGCCCAAGTGCGATGGTCAGGACCGACGGACCATCGCACCCACCGTCGTATAGTTCGTTCAAATTATTTTAAAGTCATTTTTATAAGGGTATTTGGGTCTTTTTTCCACCCATTTTAACCGCTAATAATATCAGATCAAGGCTCATAAGTTCATTATCCATCTACAACATCAAATTAGGATTTTCTCTCAAAGATAATCCCCAAGAACAAGATCCAAATCCTTCTTCAAGAAACTAAGAGATTCAAGTTCTTCAAGTTCAATAACTTCAAGAAACTTACAATCAAGGTATGTCGCGTGTTAATTCATGGGTCCCTTTCACCCATGAAGCTCAAGAATGTCTTTTCAAAATTCAAGATTTGTGTATGTATGAATGGTCATGATTTAAATTGAATTGAAATTAATGTTCATGATGTTGTGGGGTTTTGATTCATGTTTTAAATTACATATTCCAATGATTGACCCTAGTATGTGATGATTTGCATAATAATCATGATAAACCCTCCACACTTGCAAAATTATTCATGCAACAATGATAATTAGATACATTAATGATGGTATAACCAAAGTATGCTTCCCATGTGTTTGATTAAATGCTTATGTGAATGAAAAATGCCATACTAGTATGATAATATGAAATCCCCAATCATGTACAAGTTTATGCATGTCAAATGTTTGATGAAATGTCTTAGTCAATGAACTTGGATATATGTGTAGCCATTGTGGTGCTTTAGAACTTGTACTTCATGAAATCTCCAACTTATTGTATTATGGATTGTGATGTTGGTTATGTAATCAAGAAAGTCATGCTTTGTCAGTTTCATGCTATCGAGACCTGGGGGTACTTGTACCCGACAATTTAGTTGTGTGCCTAGAGCCAGTGTCATGTTTTCAAGATACTCTCAGTCGAGCCATGTTCATAGAAATTCAGTTAGTCATGTGACTCGGGAAAACTCAATAAACTCAGTAATCTCAAAAATCTCAAAAATTCAGTAATCTCAGTAGTATTCCGTCAGTCAACGGAACTCAGTTAATTTCGTCCAGTTCATTTCAATTAATCATGTTCAGTGTCTATTCAGATGGGAGTAGAATTTAGCACTGAGTAAACCCAAGGATGGGAACACACACTGTCAGATGAGGGTGTGATTCTTAGAAGTCATCTTTGCGTTCAGAACTATGTAGCCAACATAGGTTGAGACATCAACATTGTCAGATGAGGGTTGATGAAGTAGATAAACAATGTCAGATGAGGGTCCCACCATTCTCTTTTGGAGACACTGTCAGATGAGTGTCACCCACAGCTTATCTTTACCAGTGGTGCAGTATTGATACCCTTCCAATTGGGGTTACAGATTGGACCCCAACTCAACCATAATGGCGTATTAGGGGCATGTCTGTTAAATGACTACTTCGCACAGTTTCAGTAATAGATCAGGACTGTCAGAGATAGTTATTCAGTCTCAGTAATAGAACTTAGATAGTTCTACAGGATTCAGGACTGTCAAATACAGTCAACTCAGAACAGGATGGAACTCAGCTAGTTTCATCAGAAACTAGACTGTCAGATACAGTCGCTCAGTATCAGTTATTTTAGTTATACAGTTATCAGTATCTCATGTTATCAGTACTCAGATTCAGTAATCATGTTATCATGAACTCAGTTATAGTTATTATGTAGTCTGCATGTATTCTCACATTTATGTTATACACTTACTCTAAATTCGGGGATCAATTTTCTTAAGGTGGGGAGAATGTAATGCCCCAAATCATATTCAGTATGTAATTATAATTAAAATAAAAAGAAGAAACAGAAATTGGCTATTGGGCTAAAGCCCAATTTAAAAGAGAAAAGAAAAAGTTATATAGAGATTTTCCCGTTTACCTGTAAGGCAAATAATTTAAGGCAGCAGTTCTGCCTGCACACGCATAAAGCAGGGAACGGAGAATCAACTGTCATTCCATGACAAAAAATATATTATAAGGGGGATTTGATTGGGAGAATCTTTTGGGCTTAAGGTATCCTAAGTCTTGTTATTTATTTTGGGAAGTGAAATATAATTGCTAAAGGCAAGAATTATAGACCGTGAGGGTTGTTTTGGATACATAGTTTGATAAATTGGAAGTTATCATAAAACCTTGAAGGTTGGGTAGTCTAATTTTATCGTGGAATTAGCCTAAACAAGAGAATTAACTCAAGATTGATATGATATAATTTTAGATTCGATCGAAGGGAGTCCTATCAATTGTTTGAGGTGACAAGTTTGGTATTTCAAAAATTATACTGTGAGTAGTAATCTTACCATAATTTGTGTTTATTAACTTGCATGTTTTATACTTGATTTTGATGAAATAATGAGTTATGAAATGCTTTGAAATTGCATGTGGGGAAAGTCCTTTACTTGATATGATATTGAAATAGTTATTTGAGATATGATATTATTACTGTGAATATTCTTCACTTACATGAGAAATATGTATTTTGCCACATGTTTTTATTCAAGTTTACATGTAACATAATTTGATATGAACTTTAAATGATGTAGTATTATTCTGAAAAATGCTTTCATATGAATATCCTATTGTTTACAAAGAATTTATAAATGGGAGTAGACATTGATTTGAATCCTGTAGCTAACGTCGGGATCGTTAGACCTGGTGCACCTTGTATTTACTAATGATTGTTATAGCCCTTCCTAGTAGAAAGGTAGAACTA
The DNA here is from genome assembly GCF_002878395.1 of Capsicum annuum. Taxonomy (NCBI): domain Eukaryota; kingdom Viridiplantae; phylum Streptophyta; class Magnoliopsida; order Solanales; family Solanaceae; genus Capsicum; species Capsicum annuum. Next base: position 184,888,923 of record NC_061120.1, on the reverse strand, counting down.
GCATACTGTTACTAATCTCCCTCAACTAGGAGCCTACTGATATGATATTTGACTTCTTTATGAGGGTTCCATTGTTGTGGGCTATTCATGATAAAGGATAATTTCATACTGATTACATGATTCATTCTTGAAAACCTCCCGAATATGTGATATTTGATATGATACGATGCTTTTTGAGTTTATTACTGAACTATTGATTCACTTTGCTTACATGAAACAAAGAATACTATTTATTGTTACTATTTTCTGAAAGAGCATTTATTTCATGATGTTTTACGACTTGTCCCCAATAAAATGGTTGTGGTTAAGTGATATTACTCACTAAGCTAGCGTCTCATTACTCATCATTATTTTTCAGAGAACGCAGGTGACGGTGAGGATCTCGTTGGCTAGAGGGTTCGAGTAGCATATTCCTGGTGAGCCACACATTTGTTCGTGTGGGCAAAAGTTCATTTATTTGTTATGTTCTGTTCCTTCAAAACTCTTAGAGTCGCTCCATAGTTATGTCTTTAGAGTTTTGAGTATTCTTTTATTATTTTGGACTTGTTGAGTATTGAACTCTCTCTCATGTTTTGGAGATGGATTTTATGTTGTTATTGGGTGGTGTTAGTGACTTATTGATGGTTTGTGGTGGATTGTGTTGGTGTGATTGATGTGTTGGTGTTGATTTTGGAGAAGTGAAGAAGCCAGAAGTCGTCTTTTTTTATTCCAGATCGTAATCCAACAAAAAAGAAAATTAATGGTGATGTTTAAGATTATTTTTGAATTTGAATATCAGTTGCTATATTTAATCATACAACACATAATGATATGTAATTAATGGCATTAATAAAACAACCGAAAGATAGTAGGGAAAATTTCAAAAGTACAACTCTATAGCCTTAATTATGACTTTAGTAGCAACAGTTTCAAAATTACAAAAAATAGCAAGTTGTATTATGTATTTAAGTAAAGTGTTGCTATATAAATAAATATACAAATAAAGTATCCGTTCCTAATTTAACTCTAATCAGTTGGAGTTTAAAAATGGAAGAAACTGTTCGTTAATTCAAGCCACATTTAATAACTTAGATTCCTTTACCTTATATGACTCTTTTTTTACCACAACTGTTAATTTAAAAATTCAAAAAATGTTAATTCAAATGAACAACTCAAATCAAATTCAAATACAAAAAACATTTTCCATAATCAGCAACTCAATAAAAAAACACAGAGCATCCAATACTATTGATGATCGTCTAAAATTTTGAAGAAAATAGTGAAAATACAACGCTCTTATTACAGGTATCGATAAACAAATTTGATTTTGTTTGTGAATTTCATAAAATATAATTGCAAAAAATTCAAAAAAATTTATAACTCATTCGTAATAGTCATCGTGGTCAAAAGTTGAGATCGTATTTTGAATTTTATCAGTTCTCGGATAAAATATTCCTAGCAATTTTTTTTTCAAATTCAAAGTTTTCCATGTCGTTTTGTATTTATAAAACTAAATTACAATTGTTATACATTAAATTTTAATTTTAGACGAGGATACATATTATTCGAATAAATGATTTGTTTTGTTGGAATTCATTTTCCAATTGTGTATATACGACTTATTTATTGTATAAAGTATGTATTTGATAATTGAAGTTATATTTATAGTTTTGTAGTGTTCTGGACATTGGCAATGGGAAGAATACCTGTTCTCGTTAAACACTATGGTGGATGGACATATGAACAACAATATGAAGATTACATCAGTGATGCGATATTATTGAGCATAAACGCATCGTATAACCAACTCTACACACTACTAGCTTCTCACATTGATGTAGATTTGACCTGCAAAAGCATTCAAACTAAATATCAATTAACAGATATTACAAGGCAAATACGTGTACAAAATGACATGGGTTTTGTAACCCCCCGAAAAGGGGTCCCAAGACGTCACACGGTGCTTTAGACTACGAGTAGCCTTAAGCTAACCCTGTAAGCCATTTACTAAATCTGAAACTTATAATAGGGAAGTATGGATATATATAATCATACTAAAATATGGAATTCTGTATGAGCTAAGATGAAACTATCTAAATATAACATCTGAAAATACTAACTCAAATGTCTGATCAATGAATACTGAAAATCTAAAGCACATCTAGCAGTCTGACAAGCCTCTACTACTAATTCTAGAGAGTCACTGGGACAAAGCCCCAACTGACTCGAACTGTCTAAAAATACTGAATCATCTATACTAATAAGTTGAAAAACTAAAAGACTACATCCCCAAACTATGAGGACTCACTAACTGTTGGGATGTAGGTGGAGATGCTAAAAAATACTCACGCTACTAAAATTGAGCACCTAAAGCTATATTATAAGATAATGTAGCACATAGACATATATGTGGATTAGTACTTCTGGATTGTACTGAGTATATGGGGATGAATGCATAAGTAAATCAATATCTCAATATTATTAAAAATTTGTAAAAGAATGCATGCTAAATGTAGATGGCTCACATAAGCTGGAATATTTGAAAATTGAAAATCATAATTATGAATAGCAAATATGCTGCATAGATCTAGTGAGTCATAACATTTAGATTCTAAAAGCGGTACTTGTATTCTATCTTTAAGTTATGCTATCTAAGTGTAGAAAGGACTCACTTTTGTATCTGAAATCTGAAAACTGACATCTGTAACTAATGCCTCATATAAAGCAATATCTGAATAAAATTTGTGATCCTTTACACTTAGTTTCTAAAATCTTTCTTGTTATTCTTTACTCTTTTCTGTAAGCTGCAGGGAAATACTTTTAAAAACTATTTTGCAAGTTTTTACTGTTAGGTAGGTTCTTCTAACTAATATACACTATATGAGCTATCATAGTGTCCAACATCTAGTTTCCTTATGGGGAAACCTCACATTGGGGAGAGGTGTCATACTCTTGCCAAGGAGTATAACCTAATCTAAGTGATCACATCTGTATCTATCATCCATAAAGAAATGGGAATAATCTAATAATCTGAATTTATGTCGGCTGGTAGTTCTAGGGCATGCGAACATACCCAACTCGATGCTAAATACTACCTTTAATATGTATGCTCATTCTGTTGGAAATTCAATTTTAAAAACTAATATAAGGGTTTACAATGAAAGCATCAAGTAAATCTATTTACTGTAACTGTAGATAAATCTGTAAAGTTGATTCCATATCTAAGCTGAGATCAAAAGATCAAATCTTTGTTCAAAATCTGAATATAACAAATCATGGGATGCTTAAAAGCATAATCTTCTTGAAATAACAACATTCAAACTAGGACTAACAACCCATGCATCTATTTCATGTCAAATCATCATAAAACTCATGCTAAGTAATGAAAATATTGATAATTTAAGTCTAAATCTGGAAATTACTGCAATACGCATGAAAATACAATAGTAGACATGCAATTCAACATTTAAATCACTTGAAATCTCATAAGCTTGTAAATAACAATATCGGGTATGAACCCTAATTTGAAACTCATGTAAATTCATGTAACTTTGTAATTAAAACTAGTTTTGGGCATAAGGATGAAAGAATTATCCTTGTTGAAAACCCCACATACCTTAATTGATGTTTAGATGAAGAAACTTGAACTTTGAGTTCCTACTTGTGCTCTTGAAGATAGATTCTTGAAGTTCTTGCATTGGGAATCTTAACTTTGAGCTATCTTGGAAAAAAATAGTGGAATTTGTATTTCTTGGAGCTGAAGATTTGAGTTCTAGGATTTCCTTGGAGAGTAATTTTGGTGAAAATATACATATAATGGTTAGAATAGGATTAAATCTATGTTTACATGATTTGGAAGCTTGAGAAAATACTAAATTTCCCTTTTAAAATTTTACTTCGAACTAGAAATCTCGATTTTGCCTCCCACCGTAATGCGTCGCTATCGCAGTGTCTTATTGGAAAAGGGGATAATTGCCATTTTGGTCTCTGGAATGATGCGATGAAATCGCATTTCATTACTGGAAAAGGACGACTGCCATTTTGCACTCCACCGCAATGCGGTGTCTTTCCAATTAGAAATTCTTAACGCAATATGGGCTAATTACGGTGAGCTACTGGAATGGTAAAAATATGAATTGGAGCTTCACCGTGACACAGCCTAATCATGGTCCTCCATTGAAAATCAAACAATCGCAAATCTGTTCTTCACCATGACGTGGTGATTATTGTGGTGCCCTATTGTTTTCACTAAAATCATCATAACTTCTTATCTGAGTATCGGGTTTAGGAGAAATTGGTATCATTGGAAAATTGAGCCAATTATCTACACATTGGTGGGGCTAGGGCTTGAAAATTCTAAATGTATCAAGAGTTATTCATTTTTTAAGCTAACCCTTGACATTCTATGAGCTAAACTGAGCTAGGAAAAGTATGGGTTATTACATTATCCCCCCCTTGGGAACATTCATCCTCAAATGAGACTAGTTAAACTCTAGTTACTGAGGGACTGAGGCTATATGTTGCATGCACAACTGAAACAAGTTGTATGACTAAATCTAAAACATACTGAGCGATTGAACTTATTTGCGAATGCATGACTTACATGAAGATAGCTAAATGGTTGAATCCAAGACTGGAAATAAACTGAATTAAGGAAGACTATTACCTTTGGTTGAATCTGAGTTCATGGAGAAGATATGATGATACTTGGTTCGCATGTCTGCTTCTGCTTCCCAAGTAGCACCCTCAACATACTGATTCCGCCACAGAACTTTGACCAAGGGAACTTCTTTATTCCTTAGTGTATGGATCTGATAATCAAGAATCTCTACTGGAACTTCTTCGTATGAAAGGCTATTCTGAATATCTATGCCTTCCAGAGGAACTACAACAGCTGAATCGTCCATGCACTTCTTTAATAAGGACACATGGAATACTGGATGAACAGATGATAAGTCTGCAGGTAGCTCAAGATCATACGCTACCTTCCCCACGCGACTCAAAATCCTATAAGGTCCTATATATTGGGAGCTAAGCTCCCTCTTTTTGCCAAATCTCTTCACCTCCTTTATGGGTGAAACCTTCAAATACACAAGATCATTTATATCTAACTCAAGATCTCTCTTTCTTATGTCTGCATAAGATTTCAGATGACTCTAAGCTGCTTTTAATCACTCTCAAATCAACTGAACTTTTTCCATGGCTTCAAACATCATATCTGGCCCAATCAAAGTGGCCTCACCCACCGAACCAACTGGTGATCTACACCTTTGCCCAAAAAGAGCCTTAAACGAGGCCATCTGAATACTAGAATAGTAACTATTATTAAAGGTGAACTCGATAAATGGTAAGTGGTCATCCCAACTGCCTTTGAAATCAAGAACACATGCCCTCAACATATCCTCTACTGAATGGTCCTCTCTTCTTGACCATCTATCTACGGATAAAAGGCTGAACTAAGATGAACTTGGGTACCAAGATCCTTTTGAAAGCCTTTCCAAAACTGAGAGTTAAATTGAGTACCCCTATCTGAAATGATGGACGAAGAAACTCCATGAAATTTAACTAACTCTTCGATATATAGCTTAACATAATCTTTAGCTATGTAGGAAGTGTGAAATGGTAAGAAATGATTTATTCAATCTGTCTAGTATAACTTAAATTGAATCATGTTGATGACACGAATGGGCTAACCCTGTGACAAAATCCATATTCACCTCTTCCCAATTCCAATTAAGGATACCAAACTCCTGTAAAGTGCCACCAGGTCTATGGTGCCTAACCTTAACCTACTGTCAAGTCACATACTTGGCTATAAATTCTGAGATATCTTTCTTCATACCACTCCACCAATAGACTTTCTGTAAATCGTGGTACATCTTGGTAGCTCCCAGATTAATGGAATAACGCACACCATGTGCTTCTGCTATGATCCAATGCCTTAAATCATCAACATATGGCACACCCAATCTACTCTGGTATCTCAAAACACCATCTCCCCCTTGGGAGAAAACCTCTAACTTTTGGTCTTTAACTGGCCCCTTCAGTTTGACCAAAATAGGATCCTTATTCTGCTTCTCTTTCACTTTAGACACTAGAGAAGATTCTGAACTATTCTGGATCCAAACATTCCCTTCAGTTGAGTCAACCGATCTCACACCCAATTTAGCTAACCGATGAACTTCCTGGACTAGTTCTCTCTTATCATTCTCCACATGAGCAATACTGCCCATAGACAATCTACTAAGGGCATCTACCACTATATTGGCCTTGACCGAATGATACAACACACTCATATCATAATCTTTCAACAATTCTAACCACCTTCTATGATAAGGATTTAACTTCCTTTGAGTAAATACATACTGCAAACTTTTGTGGTCCGTAAACATATCAACATGCACCCTATAAAGATAGTGCCTTCAAATTTTCAATGCAAACACAATAATAGTTAACTCAAGATCATGGGTAGGGTAGTTTTTTTTGTGAGGCTTAAGTTGTCTAGGTTAATAGGCTATAACCTTACCTCTCTGCATCAAAACACAACCCAGATCGCTTCTAGAAGCATCACAATATACAACGTACCCATCTGTACCATCAGGTAGTGCTAAAATTGAGGCTGAAGTGAGTCGAGTTTTCAACTCCTAAAAAGTATTCTCATAGGAATCTGACCACTGGAACTTAACTTCTTTTGAGTCAATCTAGACATAAGAGACGTAATAGATGAAAAACCCTTAACAAAATATCTATAATAGCCAGCTAAACCTAAGAAACTTCTGATGTCTAACGGAGAAATGGGTCTAGGCCAGTTTCTTACTGCTTCTAACTTTTGGGGATCAACTCTAATACCATCACTGGAAATAGTATGACTAATGAAAGCTACTGATCTTAGCCAAAATACACATTTACTAAATTTGACGAACAACTGGTGATCCTCAAGAGTTTGCAACACAATTCTAAGGTGGTGTGCATGATCATCCTCACTACGAGAATAGACAAGAATATCATCTATAAAGACTATGACAAACATGTCCAAATACTATTTGAACACTCTGTTCATCAAGTCCATGAAGGTTGTTGAGGTATTTGTTAGCCCGAAGGACATGACTAGAAACTCAAAATGACTATAACGAGTTCTGAAAGTTGTCTTTGTAATATCATATTCCCTTACTCTAAGCTGATGATAGAAGGATCTAAGGTCTATCTTGGAGAAATAAATTGCACCTTGGAGATAGTCGAATAAGTCATCAATCCTAAGAAGAGGATATTTGTTCTTGACTGTGACTTTATTCAGTTGACGATAGTCAATGCACATTCGTAAAGAACCATCTTTCTTTCGAATGAATAGGACGGGAGCGCTCTATGGAGAGATACAGAGCCTTATGAAACCTTTATCTAAGAGGTCTTTAAGATGCTTTTTTAACTCTTTGAGCTCAGCTAGAGCCATACGATATAGAGGAATAGAGATAGGCTGAATATCTGGAAGAAGGTCAATACCAAATTCAATATGCATGAAAATACAATAGTAGACATGCAATTCAATATCTAAATCACTTGAAATCTCATAATCTTGCAAATAACAATATGGGGTATGAACCCTAATTTGAAACTCATGTAAATTCATGTAACTTTGTAATTAAAACTAGTTTTGGGCATAAGGATGAAAGAATTATCCTTGTTGAAAACCCCACATACCTTAATTGATGTTTAGATGAATAAACTTGAACTTTGAGTTCCTACTTGTGCTCTTGAAGATAGATTCTTGAAGTTCTTGGATTTGGAATCTTTAATTTTGAGCTATCTTGGAAAAAGAATGGTGGAATTTGGATTTCTTGGAGATGAAGATTTGAGTTCTAGGGTTTTCTTGAAGAGTAATTTTGATGAAAATATGCATGTAATGGTTAGAATATGATTAGTTCTGTGTTTTACATGACATAGGGGTTTGGGAAAAGACTAAATTGCCCTTTTAAAATTACTCAAAACTGGAAATCCCCATTTTGCCTCCCACCGCGATGCGCTGCTATCACGGGGGCTTACTGGAAAAGGGATAATTGTTATTTTTGTCTCTGGCAGGACACGGTGAAATTGTGTTGCATTACTGGAAAAGGACGAGTGTCATTTTGCACTCCATCGTGATGCAGTGTTTGTCCAATTAGAAATTTTTAACGCAATACGGGCTAATCGCGGTGAGCTACTTGAATGGGACGAATGGGAACTGGTCACCGTGATGCGGGCTGATCGCGATCCTCCACTGGAAATTGGACAATCACAAATCTATCCTTTGCCGCGATGCGGTGATTATCGTGGCACCCTACTATTTTTACTAAAATTGCCATAACTTCTTAACCGAGTATCGAATTTAGGCAAAATTGGTATCGTTGAAAAGCTGAGCATATTATCTACACATTAGTGGGGCTAGAGATTAAAAATTCTACATGTATCAAGAGTTACTCATTTTGTTAGCTAACCATTGATATTCTAGGAGCTAAATTGAGTTAGGATAAGTATGGGGTATTACAGGTTTGAAGGTCTACATTATGCAAAAAAAAAGAGATAAAAGATATGAGTATTTTGACTTTGTATGTAAGTGTTATAGAAAAGAATAGTTTCATCACATTTGTTAGTTCATCATTGTGTAATGCTGAAAGTATGAATCTGTCTATCACTGTGCGTAATGTGGTAAATACAAATACTGAAAGAGCATTAATAGTTCCTACTTCAGAAGAATGCTTGGATGTATTTGAGATGGATATAAATAAAGGGATTATTTCGAACCCATATCACAAACATATTGAGCTTGAACAAGTTTATGTCTCAAAAAGTGTTTTAAAATCGGTGATGAAGGATTATACTATTCGGGAGAAGTTCCAATCGCGATCTGTGAGATCAAGTAAAACCTGGTAAGTGTATCATGCATTTAAATTTTTTCTTTTTTATGTTGGAAAATTGTATTTCAGTATATGTATTTTTTTGTTTGCAGTTATACATTGTTGTGCAGATTCCGTAATTGTGATTTTTTATTTCGTGCATCTGGTATCGGCAAATTTGGAATATTTAATATTATAGAATTTTTACCAGAACATACATGTCCAATCAAGGATAATATTTATCCTAAGTTTCATGCTACTAGTAAGTTGATTGGCGGTATAGTGAAACCAAAGTTTAAAAGTCACAAAAGAAAACATAGTGCGACTGATATCAAAAGTTACATGAAGGAAGACCTAGGTATGAATTTGACATATATTATGTGTTGGTGAGCTAAGGAATAAGCATTTAGAGAGTTAAGAGGGAAACCATCAACATTATACAGGAAACTATCTGCATACATACATGTTTAGAATACTACTTACCCAGATTCACATATACGAATGAAAAAGCATAAAGATAATGAGTTTTTATATATATTTGTAGCACTTACTACATTCATCCAAAGGTTCTATTATTGTAGACCTATCGTAGTTGTTGATGCAAGTCATCTCAGAGGACTGTACACTAATACTTTGGTAGCTTCTTGTACTATGGACGGAGCTGGTAAGCTATACTAGAAATACATTTGAGTATATAGATGTTTCCAGCTATATGTATTTATAATATATATATACAGTCTATTTACATGTTCACTGAAAGTTACATATGTTGTTAGGTGTATGTATTTATAATATACATATATTGTATGTCTATGTCTGTAAATGTCATTTACATATGTTAGCAGGTGTATGTATTTCTAATATGCATATGCAGTATGTATATGTCTTCACAGACATTTACATATGTTTTCAACTATATGTATTTATAATATACATATGCTGTGTGATTATGTGTTTACTGACAGTCACATATGTTTCCAAGTGTATGTATTTATAATATACATATGTAGTATATTATGTGTATAAATCATGTACTCTTATATGATTTTTTTCATATGCAGACCATATATTTTCATTGGCATATGGTGCACTTGATTCTGAAAATGATGCATCGTGGACTTGGTTCTTTGAGAGTCTGACGGAAACATACGGTAAAAGACAACATATGTGTGTAATTTTTTATCGTAATGCAAGCATCATAAAAGTTGTAGGCGATGTGTACAATAATGTACCGCATTATGCATGTATGTGGCATCTATAGGGAAATGTGAAAAAAAAATTATAAAGTCACATAATGCATTATCGGAGATCTTCTATACCACGGCAAAATCATATTCAGAATTTCACAAGTTACTGGAGAAAGTGAAGGTTGTTAATGTTAGAGTGAAGAATTATTTAGAATTAGCGAGATACGATAAGTGGGCTAGGTCATATGCATCAGTTCATAGGGGATGGACTTTGACATCGTATATTGCTGAGTCAATTAATGTTGCACTGGTATCAGCTAGAGAACTACTAATATACGATTTTATAGAGGAAGTTAGAATGATATTTGGTAGATGGAACTATGAAAATAGATAGGAGGCATTGTATACTCGCACGGATCCTATTGGAAAATTTCATGAAATTCTCCAACAGAATGAAGCAGAATGTACATATAATCAAGTTATAAATATAATTGTGTTTTCATATGTTGTATGACATATATGCTCATATACACATTAGAAAAAATTGAATACGTCTATATGTTGTAATGAAAATACATATATACATAGCAGAAATATACATATTCATACTTGTAATATACATATGCCGATTCAGAAAAATACATTTGCTAAACTGGAATAATTAGAACTGTGAACTTTATTTAATTTTTTACTAATTATTTCTGTTTTAATAATTTCAGGTTATACCGGTCTCAGAGTATGTCTATACAGTCTACGACAAGGAGAAACATTATATTGTTTTCCTTAAGAAAAAAATATACTCTTGCCATGCATTTCAATTGGATGAGATACCATGTGTCTATGCATGTGCAGTACTTGATAGCAAGAATCTTGAAAAGGGACCATAGCTCTGATTTATACAAGCCAAAAACTGTCTTGAGAACGTATGATCTTCCAGTTTATCCTCTACCACATAAAGATGACTAGGTAATATCCCAAGAAATATTGGAGGAGGTAGTTTTGCCCACAAAATACAAGCGGCCCCCTGGAAGACCTCCAAAGAAGGATCGTGGTAAATCAAGAAGAGATATGTTCAAAAAGAAAAAGAAAAATTATTGAAGTTTATGTGGGTTTAAAGGTCACAATAGGCGTTCACGGAGAAAATACAACAAATGATAAGTTTTTAGATGTATTTAGTCAAAAAACAACTACTGAATTTTGTCATTGAGAATAATGTGGTTCTAAATTTAAACTTGTTATTGAACTTTTATAGTTTAAATGTTGCAATTAGTTTACTGAACTTGATTAATTTAACTTATTATGAATATATTGTGCAAGTCATATATATATATATATATATATATATATATATATATATATATATGTATGTATGTATGTATGTATATATATGTATGTATGTATGTATTTACTGGATAAATAAATATACATATGCATATCAAAAAAATATTTATATATTCAGCATTATGGTAAAAAAAAAACATATGTATTTAACTGAAAATATATATATATATGTATGCATTGTAGAAAAAATAAATATTCAAACAAATGTGTATATGTATATATATGCATATCAAAATTCTCTATATATTCATACTAGTAAAATACACATGCGTTACATAAATACATATGTAAATAGAAATGAAGATATGTATTATTCATAAATACATACAAATCATAAATTCATATACAGTTGTGCATAATAATACGATAAATATGTATTGTTCAAAAGACATATACAAATATGTAAAAATACATAGTTCTACATGTGTATTAGCTAGACAAATACAAATGTATTATTGATAGATATGTAAGCATAACTGAAAATACATGTGCATTAGTCATAAATACATATGTAAATTGGAATGAACATGTAGAACATTAAAGTTACAGATGAACAACAAAGAAATGAATATGTAGAACATTAAACTAAAATGAATATGTAGAACATTAAACTATAATGAATATGTAAACTAACCATGAAAATATTTTATTTTAACATATTAAACACCAATAATCTAAATATAACAGCAAAGAAACAATAGCATATCATCGTTGAACATTAAAGTTATAGAATGAAAGTTAAGAAATATTCAACAAATTATTTATCCACGTAATGTTAACTGTTGTAAACTACAACAAAATAAAAATACACATCAAATTTCATGCACGTTAGTATCTTCTGTTATCTCAATTTCGCAAGGAGGCCTCATTGGTGCTTCATCATCACTTTGTGCCTTCGCTTCTTCTTTTCTCGAACCATAATCCCACAAAATTGAAGTATATCTCGTGCAAATAAGATTTGGGTCAAAATCAACAAATGGAATAGGTTCACCAAAAGTAAGACACTCAGCATATATCACCATATATAAACCACAATTCTTGCAAATACATCTATCAATAACTAAGAATCTGTTATAAAATTAATATATATGTATATATACAATTAATATGTATATTCATTACTTAAAAGCTACCACTTGGTTGTTGAGGCAAATCCTTCACAACAGAAATATCAAATAAATTCATCTTATCATTGAATTTGTAATTTGGATGATTGAAAATATCAATACCTTTCTTTTCGTAAAATTTACATGCAACAAGACATATAGGTATAATCTCAGCTAACTTTTTAATTTCATCACGCATCATAACATCATGACTAGCAGATGACAAAGAATCATATACATATATACATCTATCATTGAAAGATATAACCGCAAGAAACCAATGATGTTAGGCCTTTACGTTGATAGGAATGAAAATATAATTAACTATATGCCATGGCATTGTAGCATGCATGCGGAATTCATTTATGTACTCATTCAGATGGTATTCCTTTCCACCAGCATTAAGCGATTCACCATCCAATGTATACACAGCTAACACACTGTTAACAATGTTCATGAAATTTCAGTCTACAGTGTTGTATATATATGAGCTATTGGTATCATACTTGAACTTCTTTCGCAGGTAGTAGAAGCATATATCAATTTGCTGCATTATAAAAAAATTCATATTTAAAAGTAAATAACTAAATTGAAACTCAAAGCATCTAACACTACATATGTATATATCATATACATATATCAGAACATATATCATACTTCATATGTGTATACGAATATCAATATTCAGCTACATCAAAATAAGCATTTACAAATATAAATATGTAACACTGCAATAAGTTTTATTCCAATATATAATTTATCAACATAATAGTACATCACTTACCTCATCTGACCATGACTGGCCAGGAGTACCCATAATGTAGAACCAATTCTTATCTTCAACAGATAAAACTTCAAAATTGATAACTAATATGCTAGACTTGCCCTTCTTATAATGTTCCTGTTTGTTGTTTTTTTTATTCATTAAACATAATGATACATCATTAATAGAAACTTATAGTTGAATATTATTACAATTAAGTTGTAACCTATATACCACTTCGAATGATATTGAAGAAGATCCAAAGAAAGCCACGTCAAGAACTTGTTGGTAATCTTAGTGTCTTCTATATCATTAATTGGATGTGATACGAATGGATGCTTCTGATTGAATATTTTAAGTTGCACTTATGTGCTCCCTTTATTTTTAAGACATGCAAATTATGAAAAGATAATTAAATGCAAAGAATGATATAGTATAGATAATTATACTACTGAACCAAAAATACAATTATATGTCAAAACTATGGCATATATGTATTTAAAAAATACATTTTAAAGTTACAATATAAAATGTATACATAAATGTAGCATATGCATTTTGTAAATACATACATATTTAAGTTATCAAACAACAAAATATAAATATTGTCATCATCTCATGAATAACAAATGCATCTGAGCAAAAAATACCAATATTAACAATACCAAACATAAAGTACATATCTAACCAATAAACAAATACATTTCATATGATTCCAAGCTAACAAAATACATATGTATTTTAATTATACAAAAAAGGTCCAAAAAATCTACTTATCATTATCAAAATCTAATGAATAACAAATACAACTTAACATCAAATAAAAATCTTAGCAATAATCAAAATAAATACATATCTAAACTTTACCATGTATACTCTTTACATGTCAAAACAGTGCCACTTATGTATTCACAGAATACATATTATATTTACATTATAATATATACATATATATTTTATGAATACATGAATGGTCCAAATTTAAATTACAAAGAAAAGAATAGAACTGAACATCAAATACAAACCTACTCGGTGACAAATACAAATATCTTAAATACTTAAAATAAATAATTATTGTATAAAATACAAAATCATACTTCTTAGCCATTAGAAAAAAAATAAGAAATTACATTTTTAATATATAAAGTAAACAAAGTTGGTAATCATAAAAAATATGTTAGAGTATTAACTATCTAGTGAACAAAATTTCATTGTGAATGGTGACTTTGCGAATCTAGATGGTCGCCTAATCCTTGAGACATGCATTGACATTTCTTGTGCTTTAATTGTTGATGGATGTACAATTATACTTTTTTCATAATTCACAAACACATTAAGACTCGATAGAAGCTCATCAGGAATTGTGAATTATGAATCTGGTAAATCTTGTTCAGTTTTGCTTTCTTTAGTTACTGCTTCATGAATGTGGACTGGAGTCTTATTTTGCCGATTCAACTTTGAATTATCCACATAATTTTCTGATGCATTTATAATTTTTTTTGCATCACATTCTTTGTTCTGCATAAAATGTATAAAAATTTTATAATGTTGCAACATCAGACAAATAAATAAGACCAAACAATACTACCTTGGACTCATCTTCTGCTGATTTATTTACATTCATCTTTGCCGAATATTCTGTGTTCTGTATAAAATGTATAAAAATCTTGTAATATTAGATTTTCAGCTAAAGAAATAGACGCAGACAATGCATGCATTCAGTATACCTTAGATTCATCTTCTGCTGATTATTTACAGTCGTTTCTGTAGCACCTTCTGTGTTCTATATAAAATGTAGAAAGATCTTATAATTGTGAAATATTATCAAAAGAAATAAATGTGTAGAATGCAAAACAACATACTTTAGACTCATCTTCAACTCTCAAATTAGATTTTATGAAATCAAGATTAATGTTTCTAAGAAGCTCATCTGAAAATATGAATTAAGAATCTGATATATGTGTTTTTCCAATATTTTCATCAACCGATTTTGTGTTCTACAAAACATGTTGATACAAATTAAATAACAACAATATTTGTCTAGAATTAAAAAACAACATAGACATATTCAGCATACTGGTGATTCACATACATTTTTTGCTTCTGCACATTGATATCAATTTTATCCTTTCATAAAAAAAATCAAACATAAAAAATATTATTATTCTACTATATAAATATACATGAAAAAATAAATAAACTATTTATCTGAACATCATCATTATTTTCATTATACACCTCCATCAAACTGATGCTTCGATTTTCTTTTATCTTTTCAATAACCTAATTTTAGATACGCATTTAGACCATATGTATAATTCTTATATGTAAAGATAAATTTGCATTGTATATAGAAAATAAAATTCATATGAATGTAAACAATTAACTTACCAATGTACCTCTAGAATTCTTATCAAAATCATGCACAAACATTGGAGTGGATTGGTGGTGTGATGTATTCTTGTTAGCTTTATCCATTGGTGGCTTGTCAAATTTTTTGTATTTATTTTATTTCTTCACGTTAAAAAAATGTAGACATATATCAAGATCAATATTAAACTAACTATTTAGAACTGCACAACATATGTATATATGATTATACATATCATGATTTGTAAAGTACATATTACAACTCTAAAAATTTAATACATATTATATATGTATTTATTCAAATACAAAATATATATGCAGTATATGTATTTAACACATCATATCTATTTTTTAAAATTAATTTTTATTAAATAATTATTATACATATTATCAAATGCATATGTTATATGATTATACATATTAGCATTTAGAAAAATACATATTAACAGTGAAAAAAAGACACAACATGTTGTATATGTATATATTCAGTCAAAAATACATATGTTGTATATGTATTTAACATAACAAATTATTTTCAAAATTATTATACCTTGTTCTTATTTATTGTATTTATTATCTGATCACACCTTAATGATACTAGGTCACGGATGACATTCAATTTTTCACGAACCTGATTAAAAAAACAATTAGAAATAATAAAAAAAAAACAATCCAAATCTTAAACACAAATTTTTCATCACGAAACTTTTCAAAGACTTTCTTCGAAACAACAACATCTTCATCTTCAAAACTGAACAAAGACGGAGCAGGTAACTGAACCGAAATAGATTTTTTGCTTGTTGACCGATTTATATCTTTCCTCTTTAAAGTTAATGTATCTTTCGATTGAATCGGCATAAAAATTGGAGTCCTCACAGAAGGCTTCTTTGTAACATGAGGTGGAGGGGTCCTTTTTGGTGTCTATTCATCTAACCATTTAGGTTATTGCTTTAACTTTTTCTTGACAAGTGAAGTTGATGAATTGCCATGATGTTTTTTTGTGTGATTGAATGCTTTTGTAGATGTGGCGGATCCTAAAAATCATCATTCAAATCAACATCATTATCTTTATGACTTACACCTCTAGGTACAACCTTCTTGGGTATTTGAAAGGATGAAATCTCCTTTCATGTTGGCTCAATATTATTAAAAAAAATCTATAATTTATATTAAATAACACAAAAAAGTATTTTAAATGGTAAAATCAGTGACAGTAGGAACATAAATAACTGACATTACAAAATATTTAACCTTTACATAAATGTATAAGCAGTGACAAATTGTATTTTGTATATAAACATATACAAAAACAGTAAATGTATTTTCAAATAATCAACATAAAAAACAAAAGACATTGTAATACCCCCACGAAGTCCTCTTCCAGTCGGAGCCTTAGAGCGTATTCAGTAAAGTGAAAATCCGAATCCAAAAGTTTCAGAAATATCTTCTCAAGTATGAAATATTTTGAATCGTGTGGAAATTTTCTAATTTCTACTTTTTGTCATGTAGAGAATTGAATAAGCTTTCCATCGATATCAAATTAGCCCAAATTGGATACTCGGGTGAAGAGTTAGAGTCATTTTAGTGAGACAATGTGTCACCTGGTCTTCTGGCGCGTCATGGAGGCAGCCAAAATGGCAATCGTCAAATTCCAGTGGACCTTCGCGATTACTCTGCATCGCGGTGAAGTTTCAGTTCGCAACCAAGTTGGCAAAGTGATCCCCATCGCGTCGCGCCGTTTTGCAATTTCCTAATTATCAATTTTTCAGTGGGCTGGCGCGATTATAGCACATCGTGCCAACATGTTAAATCAAAATTTTTCCGTTAAATTTTCAAGGGCTTTTTGGTCTTTTTCCCTTACCCCAGCCTCAATAAATACCCGGCTAAGGGATTTTAGCCTCATTTTTCTCTTCTTCCACCAAGAATTAGGATTTCCAAAATCAAAATCCTCTCCTTCTTCTTCAACAAAATCAAGAAAGGCCCTGAGAAATAAAGAAAATCTTCCGAAGGCTTTTAAGAAAAGAGTTTCCCCAAGGTATGTAGATGTTGATTCTTGGGTCCCTTTCATCCAAGAAGCTCAAGTACCCTTTTCTAAAACTCAAAGATTTTATGTTTATGAGTTGTTAATAATTCATGTGAGTTGAAATTGATCTTCCATGTGCTGTTGAGTTTTGATTCATGTTTGTTTACAAGATTCATGAGCTTTGACCCTTGTATGTAGAATTCATGTGATATTTGTGATGAATCTTTCTTATGTTGTTTTCTCTGTGATGTGTTCATGACATTTGGGTGTAGAAATGGTTGAATAAACTGAGCATGTTCCCCATAGGTTTGATAAAAAGCATAGGTGAAGTATAAAAGGGCTACTGTAGTATGTTGAAGATGAAGCCCTAAATTGTGAGTTAATTTATGCATGCCTAGTGTTTGATAAAATGCTCAAGTGGATGAATTATTCCATGATAGTGGGAAATCCCCAAATAAGTATGAACCTGTGCATGTCTGTGTTTGTTGAAGGACTTTAGTGAACAAGTGGTGATGTGATGGTAGTAAATTCCCCAAGTATGTGCTCTTTGATATATACTAAGCTTTTAATATATGCCAAGTGGTTAGCAAGTAAGTTGAGACATGATAGTATGAAGTTTTCCCCAAATCATATGATGTCCAAATACATGTCAATATTTAAGTGTGAAGTACTTGAAGAAAGACCTTGTTGAATGGAGTATGATCTAGTAGCATGTTTTCCCTACACTATTATATGTTTATGATCTCTAAATGCTTGACGTGATGTCTTAGTGATTGTGAGGATGAACATATGATATGATTTTTAAATACTTGAAGAGATGCTTTAATGATAATGATGATGAATATATGACTGTGATGATGAATGAATGATTGTGATGATAATAATGAATGAATGGTTGTGATGATGGAAGAATGATTATACTTTATGTTATGTTATCGAGTCCTAGGGGTATTTATACCAGATAATTTAGCTGCTGTCTAGAGCCCTTGTCAGTTTCACGATAATTCCAGTCGAGCCACAATCCTCAAAACTCAGTGAAATATAGAACACTATATCCTTAGATAATTGTAGAACTTAAGAAAGCTCAATAATCTCCGTATCGCTAGTAATCTAGCCTCAACCCTATAATCAACTCAGATCTAATAGTATTCAAGCATGCAATTCTAATCTCAAAAGCGATTCAAGCAATCTATTCAAGCTCTGTATCGTCAGTCAGATACCGTGATACAATACTATTCCCGTCGGATACGGAACTGAGTGATCTCAGCATAACTTAATCAGATCTTTGAGTAACATGATCAGTATCAGATTTAGTTAAGTTATGTTCCATTGAGAATTCAGTTCCGAGTCTTTCAGCTGGGAGTAGAAATTAGCACCGAGCAAGGGAGGGAATGGCGGCTTCCCGTCAGAGAGGCCAAGTCGTTACGAGCAATCCCTGAACTCTAGAACTGCGTAGCCAGTGCAGGATGCAGAAGTCCCCCATCAGTAGAGGCTATCACCATCAGAGAGGTTTGACTATTATATTGCCTTAGGCCGACTTCCTGTGAGGGTCATCCCGTCAGAGAGGCTTGACCAGAGAGGTCTTTACTCGTGGCACGGTATTGACACCCTTCCAGCTGAAGTTCCAGATTAGACCCCACCTGTGGTAGGTTGGGGTATGTTGGTTAAGTGACTACTTCCCACAGTTGTAATTTCAGTATCTATCTTCAGAATTCAGGACTGTCCGATACAGTCATCTATCTCTATAAAGAACTCATATAGTTCCATTGATTCATGGACCACCCGTCAGTTAGGCTTGGTCCCATATACAGTTGTTGGTTATCATATTCATGGATCAACCGGCAGTTAGGCTTTGTCCCATATGCAGTTATTCATTATTCATATTCAGAGATCTCCCGTCAGATAGGCTTGATCTCAGTTTCAGACAACGTTGAGTATTATTATTACCATATCTAGAGATCTCCCATTAGATAGGCTTGATATCCATCTCAGATTCTATTGAGTATTCTCATTGCCAGACTCGGACATGATTATACTTCTTATCATTGATAAAAACTTTCGAAATCAATCATTAAAAAAGTTGATCTCTAATCCTGTCAGTCAAAAGCAGTGAGCTTAGAAATCAATCTTTGATGTGAGTACATTCAGTAAATTAGTTACCAGTGTCAGATAAGCCAGTGATTTAGTATCTCAGTGTCAGTAGTGAGTTCGGTTGTCAGTAAAGTGGTATTCGAGTTTCAGTGTCTAGAATTGTGATGATTGTGACTATGGTCTGTGTATTCATGTATGTGTTCTCGTGTGGCATTTCTCATGATTATTCAGTTTAGATATTGTGCATGCATGAGACCTTGCATTTAGCCTTACCCCGTCTACATACTCAGTACATTCCTGTACTGACGCATTTGCACTATGGTGTTTTATTTGGCACCATAGGTTCAGAGGCACAGGATCAAGAGTATCCTCATCAGTCTAGTTCCAGTTAGCAGCAGTAGCAGTGAGTCCTCTTCTTTCGAGGACGAATCTCAGTTTACTAATTACTGCATCAAATTTTGTTTATTCTCAGTTGACGGAGTTAGTTGGGGACATGTCCCATTAACTCCACAGTTCAAATAGTTTAGAGGCTTTTCAGACGGATGTTGATGTATTAGTATTCAGTTTTCAGTTTAAGTATGTATATGTATAGATGTGTTGAACCTTATGGCCAGTTTCCGCATTTATTTCGGATATTATGCAGTATGTAGGTACAGATATCAGTTAAGGGTTAGCTTGTGGTCCTTCGGGGTCATAAGCACCATGTGACGTCTCGGGATGGGATCTCGGGTCGTTAGAGACATAAAGAAAATTGACCTTGTCATCTGCATCATTAAACATACTTTTCATAAGAGATTCATATCGTGAACTGGGAGCATTTGTCTTTCAATTCAAAAGACATGGAATTTGATTGTCCACCTTTGAAGCAACATTACGAGGAACAGTAGAACAACAATCATACAATCAAACTTGAATGGCAAGAGGCATTCCATGTAGCATATAAAATTTTCCTTTCGCTTTCAATTTTTTATTTAAGTTTTTGGCTAATTCCTCAAATGCAACAACTCCCAAAGGATAATCATTGTAGCGATCACTCTCAACCAAATCGAAATAGAGTCATGGAATAACTACAATATCAACAACATACAATAAAAATATATGAATAAAATACAGATTAGCAAACTTCACAACATCTTCATCATTTTCCTTTCCCCAAATTTTTTCAATAAAAACAAAATAATTCTCTTTTCTCAATATAATTGGCACCATCAAAATATTGCTCAATAATTTTGTTTGGAAGATCCTTATCAAACACAAAATCATCCTTGTTTGAAACACAATTCAAACCAATAACCACAACAAACTCTTTAGGACTGAAATGAAAATTTGTGCCCTTCACACGAATGACTATGACATTTGTAAAACTTTATTTAGTCTCAAGCGACATAATACATCTCCCTAATTGCACTTAGACCTCACAATTCTTCTTCATATAGGCAGCAAATATGCTATTATTACAAAACATCTTATACTGATTCTTCGTTAACATTGATTCAATACGATCTTCAATGTCGTTGACCGTATGACATCCTACATGTGGAGCAAATTTGAGCAATACTCTTGCTATGTATATCTGATCACGAAACACCTATACACCATAAAAATACAATATATGTCAAAACAGTGCTACATATGCATTTATGAAATACATTTTAAAGTTACATTATACAATATATACATAAAACTATTATATATATTTTGTGAATACATCACTGGTCCATATCTAAGTTATCAAACATCAAAATACAAACATTGTCATTATCTTATGAACAGCAAATACAACTGAGCAAAAAATATAAATATTAGCAATAACAAAAAAAATACATATCTAACCGGTAACAAATACATTTCATATGATTTCAAGCAAGCCAAATACATATGTATTTTATTTATACATAATTGGTACAAAAATCATGCTTATAAAAAAGAAATGAGTACATATCATAGTCAAAATCTAATGAATAACAAATACAACTTAACATCAAATACAAATCTTAGCAGTAAACAAAACAAAAACATATCTAAACTGTAGCATGTATATACTTTACATGTCAAAACAGTGCCACTTACGTATTTACAGAATACATATTATACTTATATTACAACATATACATATGTATTTTATGAATACATGAATGGTCCAAATTTAAGTAACCATAAAATAATACAACCGAACATCAAATACAAACCTGATCAGTGACAAATACAAATATCTTACACATATCTTAAATACAAATACATATCTAAAATATACAAGATACATAACATATACAATTCTTATCAGTAACAAACCTTTGTACAAAATACATATCTTACATATAACAGATATATATCAACACATTAAGGACTACAATTCCATATCTTAATAAAACTGAAAAATAAATATACACCTAATAAATTGTACATATAAAATACATATATGAACATGTTGTCCAGAAACTATAAAATTTTACAAATAGAGACATACCTCCTCCACTTTCTCTAATTTTTGATTCATAATCAGATGAAATAGGACTTGCAATTTTACTAGATTCACCTTTTTCATTCGACTTTTTTTTCACCGATTTTTGAATTTTTGTGGGTTTAGGGGATGAATATTTTCTCAAAGCTTTTCGTTTCATTATTTCCACAATCTTTTTCGGATCGTTACGGTGCTTCGATCTCACTTTTTCAATGCTAACACCTCTCTTAGACTGAATATTAGTAGAACCCAAGTTAAAATCTTCATCTTGTATTAACCTAAGACTAAATGATGGTAGTTCATTGGAAACTAAATTCATCGATTGAATACCTCTAACTGAACTACTATGATTTGTATGTTGTGCCATTATAGCAAAAATACAAAAATTTCAACACAGAATTTTTTTTAAAATCCAAACAGAACAAATCACAAAAGAATACTGAAAAAATTAAAAAAAAATATCGACAATAAAATACATAAAAGAATTTATATGAAAAATAAAACATGCATTAACCGAAAAATAAACTTACCTTAAATCAAGATCCTGAGAGAAAAAAATGGCATTCGAAAAAAAAAATTGAAGGTCGGAGGGAACTGAAATTGGTAAAGTAGCGTGAAAAAAGGGTAAGGTAATAAAAAGATTTAAAGTCACGCGCTTCTCAATAAAAAAGGTGAAATATTGCTAGTTTTGTTATTAATTGTAGTTTTGAGAAACTATTGCTATTAATTGTAATTAATGTCTTAAGGTTGCTAGTTTATGTAACTTTTTCAAGATAGTATTTGATTTCTCTTTCCATAAATATAGATTAATCATTTTTCTCATATATTCCACCAATGTATAAGGGTCCACGACATGTATAAGTATTTTACCTAAAATCGGGAGAGAAAGTCACCCAAAATTTTAAGTAAATACTTTCATTAGGGAAGGAATTTATGTTGTTTATACAGAAAAAAATATCTAACACAAATTTGTAGTAGTATATAAGTGTATAACCCTCGAATGTATATTGGGAAAAGGACAAAAATGACACCTAAAACTAAAATAATACCACAAAAATAGCACCCACAATTAATTACCCACTAAATAGCCACTCCCAATATAAACCGTATCATTTCATCTCCTTCTTCCCGCTTTTCTCCATTCCAACCATACAATGGATTTCACATAGAAACTAGAAAAAAAAAACAAAATTCAACCCACCAAAATTCAACCAATTTCACCCTAATTTCCAATCTCAAATATCAAAATTTAAATCTTCGCCAAATTCAATAAAAAATTAACAGAAAAAATAAAAAAAACTTCAAAAAAATCCATCATCAAAATCTACAAATACACATATTTTTCAACGAAAAAATTACCTCGTCGTCTCCATCAGGTTTCTTCTGGAACCAATTGATATTCAAAACCTGCAACAAAAAAACAAAAACAAGAAAATCAAGCGATAAAAAAAATGGGTATTTTTACAAAAAAAAGAACAGATCTAATATTTATTGTTTATCTGATCTGCTTGTTCATGTTAATCCATTAAAATTTGCTAGAAAAAGGAGGTCTATTTCTTGTTTCCTGCCCCCAGCAACAAAAAGAACAAACAAAAAATAGGAAAGTTTTGCATCTTATCTACTGTACTCATTTTTATTATTTATTGTTTATTCTTTTTCTTCTTCGTTCAGGTTCTGCCGGAGCTCCAATGAGTGTAGTTTTGTATTTGTGAATTGTAGAGGAAAAAAAATTAAGGAGTGTTTGGACAGTGAGGATAAAAGATTTAATAAATTTTGTATATGCTTGCACAAATTTTCACAAAATTTTAGGCGAAGTTAACAAATTCACGAATAATGAATTACTGTATATGCTTGCACAAATTTTCTCTATAAAAGGTGTATTTATATGGCATATGTATTTTATCAACGTGATATAAAAGTGTATCAATCTAATATAAAAGTGTATCGATGCGGTATCTAAGTGTATCAATGTAGTATAAAAGTGTATTAATGTGGTATAAAATAATATCAATTGGGTATAGGGACTGCATGTGCTTACATAAAATTTCCTTTCTCTTTTTAAAAAGTGTATCAATATATAGTATAAAAGTGTATCAATTGAGTATAACGACTGCATATGTCCAATTGAGCCAAATGGCTAAAAAAGAAAATTACTTTAACCAACTGACTGTAGCATGTTCACCTTTTCAATTATGAGCCATATTCTTTTTAAAATGGCCATCCCATGTAATTTTCTCATATATATTAGGTCCAACCCTCCAAGAGTGTACAAAAATCTTTAGGGCTTTGGTATTTGCAACTTTGGCGAATATACCCAATGGGCCTTAACCCACCTTCTGGCCTAAACCTAGCAAAAAATATCTAACACAAATTTTCCCATTTATAAATATGAACGTTATATCTTCAAAATCTTTGAAAAAACCTTATCTTTCTACACTACTACAACGAAAAAAATAAGGAAAACTCAGCAGCCTTAGCATTTTCAACAACAATGGCTTCTTCTTCACTTTCTTCTCTCCAGTTCCTCTTCGTAACCCCACAAACCTTTTCTTCTCTAAAACCAAATTCAATAACAACTTCATTTTCCTTCTTTTCTCTTCCTTCTTCGTTCTCTCTAAATCTTTCTTTATCTTCTTCAACCCTTTCTATGAAGCCTTTTGAATCGTCTCGTTTTGTTCGTAAAGTGGCGTTGTCGGAATTTGATCAGTTGGAGGATGGTGTTGAAGAGGGAGAAGAAGAGCCGAGTTTCTCTCCGGACCTTAAACTGTTTGTTGGTAATTTGCCGTTTAGTGTTGATAGTGCTGCCCTTGCTGAGATTTTTGAACGTGCTGGGAATGTTGAGATGGTTGAGGTAATTTTGCTAATTCTAAGTTATTTTGCAATTAATGTGTTGGGGAATATTAACTTTGCTGATTAATGTTAAAAGCATAATAGGAAAAAAGGCAGCTCGGTGTACTAGAAGGTTCATGTTATGCCGGGGTTTGGGAAGGGCTGGACCACAAATATTAGTTAAATAGAAGTATGTCATGTCTTGGTTCAAGTTTTATGTTAAATTGACTAAGATAAAAGAATTAGGCTAACGAGGGAACATGTTAAGACATAAATAAGTAAGTAAAAGTGTATTTGTTACAAGGGGTTGTTTGTTAGCTGGTTTGGAGGTGAGTTATGCAAGTATTAAATTAGTACTGTGTTTGGTCAGCAATTTAGAAACCTGAGACTAATACATATTAGTGTCATGAGTGAATTTATGTATATTTATGCAGGGTTTAGTTATTAATGTGTCAGTGCATAACTCTAACCAGCTACCAAACGACCCCTAGCTGTTTAGACATATAGATGAGATGGTTCACTCAATTCAACACTTGAAAAGAGCAAGCTTTCATTTGGAGTGGAATTCCTTTCACTTATTCCTTTGAAATGCTGTGCTGATGGGATGCTTTAAGTTTCAATATAACATGATATTCAATATAACATGATAAGTAACTTGCTATACAACTTTTTTGATATATCAGTAAATTTTGCTTCATGCTTGCTCAAGCATCTTGGAGAAGGCCTATAGTGTGTTCAAGAAGATTTCTTTTCTCCATTGGGATCTTGGATTGAGTGGAGTTGCAAGAATTGTTTGGGAGGATTATGAAGTACTGAAGTTGTTTCAATTTTGCAGGTTATATATGACAAGCTCACAGGGAGAAGCAGAGGGTTTGGTTTTGTGACAATGTCTACGAAGGCAGAAGTGGAAGCTGCTGAACAACAATTCAATGGATATGTAAAGTCTTGCCCTTTGTGCTTGCCATTCATTATTATCTTCAAGTGCACTTATATTACGACGTTGGCTTAAAGTTTCCTTGGTCTTGGCTTATCTTGATGAGCGATAAAGCAAGCTTTAGTTTTTTTGCCTTTGTGGTGAAGTCATTACAACTTGCAATACTAATAAGCTGATGAAATCACTTTCTAGTGTTGCTTTTAAACTTGTCATTTGCATGATCTAAAAATCTTGTCTTTTCAAAAGAAGTGTTTGGACATGCATCCCTTTCAACCACTACTTGTAGAAATCTAAGCAAATGTTATGATATCCTTCTGCAGGAAATTGATGGGAGGGCATTGAGAGTGAACTCTGGGCCAGCACCAGACAAAAGGGAGAATTCTTTTGGAGGTGGACGTGGTGGGAGAAGAGAGAATTCTTCTTTTGGAGGTCCACGTGGTGGGAGAAGTTTTGATAGCTCCAACAGAGTCTATGTAGGGAACCTCTCATGGGGTGTCGATGACCTTTCACTTAGAGAATTGTTCAGTGAACAAGGCAAAGTTGTGGATGCCAAGGTAGTCTATGACAGAGATAGCGGTAGATCAAGGGGCTTTGGCTTTGTGACATATAGTTCCGCTACAGAGGTCAATAATGCAATTGATAGCTTGAATGGTGTTGTAAGTGTAATTTTACTTAGCCTGATTACTTATCTTGATTTGTGTAATACACATGCCTGTTCTCAGTATCTGTTGATATCAGTTGTTTTTGTCCTTCGGGTATCTGAAAAGAACGGTTACAAATTTGTCCACAGCTGTAGTTTTTTGCATCTTTCCTAACATATCTGCTGGACTAGTTGGACCTCAATTTATTAGTTCCTTTCGTCGAAATTGTGATTTAGATATTCTTTGAAATCATTCTTGGATTTCAGCTTTCCTAGATGTTTTTCTCATTGGAGTTGAGTTTTTCTGCAAAGATATTTGATAGTCTTAAGACTCTCAGGCTGTTCTGATACTATGCATCTGGTGTGATTTGTGGTGCAGGACCTTGATGGCAGGTCCATACGCGTGAGTGCTGCTGAAGAGAGGCCCCCCAGGCGTCAATTTTGAATGTGTTAAATTACATCTCTTTTGATTGGGGAAGAACTTGAGGTAAACAACTCACATGTTCTGGTTTCATATATCTTCATAGTAGTTTCAAGGCAGAGCTGAGAAAAACATTAATATCTATTTTTAAACTTGAATAGTTTAGCAACCTTTGAAGAATTTGGTCTCACACACTTCACCCCAACAAGAGTCAGCTTCTTGATAATGGTACTATAAAGGGGAGATCAAGATGGATGTTGAAAAAAGCTCAATCTACCATATGCATTAATATCTATTTTTATACTTGAATACTTTAGCAACCTTTGAAGAATTTGGTCTCACACACAGAGGCGGATCCAGGATTCGAAGTCTCCGGGTGCCAAGTAAAGTCATTGGTTAAATTAATCGGAGACTCCAAATCGTAGATCCGAGCCAACTTATGGACAAGAGGTTCATTGAATCTCCTTCGACGAAAACCGATACTATTTATACATGATTAAAAAAAATATATGTTTATTTAGTAAATACTGAACTCGAGAAAACTAGAAATTTTTTAAAGTTACATTGTGTAGTGATTAATTAAACTTACTAAAAAGGGAGGTTGATAGCAAGTTTTGAACCCGGGCTTGTTGGGTGAAATTAACAACTTTGTGCCACCTGAACCACAGACTACTTATATATAAAGTTACCTTCGAAGTTTGCGGGTGGCGGCATGGCACCCCCAGAACCCTTAATAGATCCGCCCCTGCTCACACTTCACCCCATCAAGAGTCAGCTTCTTGATAATGGTACTATAAAGGGGAAGAGATCAAGATGGATGTTGAAAAAGCTCAAATCTACCATATGCATATTGTCTTTTCCGTCTTAATCTCATGTCCATTTATTTGGTTATTTTAGGTTCAACATTCTTGCTGAATGTGTTTTTGCTCTAACAAATGTATAATCTACATGGCAGGGTCTGGAAATGCTGAAAATTGCGGCAAAGCTCATGAATTGTTTGCACCTTCAGCACCTGTTACTTTTACACCAAAGTTGGTACAAAGTTTTTGGTATCTAAGATTAATAGAGCACTCACAATTATATTTTCTATTAAAAGTAAATGTTCCAAAATTGCCTTGGGGGAAAGATTCTGACCTGTAAGTAATATTATTTCCATTAGTTGATGATGGACTAGACAAATGACGTTAGATCAATCTTTGGGATGTATCTTGGTGGTGAACCATTCGTCTTATAAATGAACATTCTGAATGTGTTGCGCAAATTTTTGAAGTCTTCGGAACTTCATTTGTTGAACTAAGGAGTTGTTTGATTATGATGTTGGAGCAATTAACCCCTACACACATCCCACATAAGTACAGTGCGTGGTAATCACCGCGAACTAATGCAACGTTAGGTTGGCAGTGTTTATACCCATATTTAGTTATGGTACCAATTTACTAGTATCATATCATGCCTCTTGCTAGAGTCCGAAAATAAGAAGGGCTCGGACAGATGACATTGAGAGTTGACAATGGTTTATGCTCTTGGTACATTCAAAAGCCTACATCTAAATCTAAGTGTATTTCTGCAAATATATGTGATGGCAAATATAAAGTTGCTCAATTCTTCCTCTTAGCATGCATCTATCCTTTCATCAAGAAGACATCATGTTATCAACCTACCTTTCCAAATTGTCCTCTCCAGGATGCTACTAAATGCTACTTTTGCCAACCAATAAGTGCAGACAATGTCTGAACTTACTAACTAGAATCGTCTTGATCATAATAGCAATATGACGAGTCCAAACCATATTATACATGATACTCAAAGAAGTCCTGATGGCACTAAAAGTAGAAAACACAGTAATAAACTCTATCCACCTTCACTTTGAGTCAACATTCTTTTGATTTTTATGCTCATTAACATGTTGCGGGTGCAACTTGGTGGGCTTTACTGAATTGAAGTCACATTCAGATTTTCTTCCACAAAACACATTCCACCTTTTCTTTGTTTTTACCACCTTTTTAAACTCCTGTTTCATGCTATTACACTCTTTCTCTAGCTCTGCCACACGCCTCCTCATGTCATCGATACTTGATCCTCCTCTACCATTTGTTGTGTTTGCATTTCGGTTGCCTCCGTGAAGACTCGTACTTTGAGAGTTGTCAAGATTATCCGAAACAAAGAACCATCCTGATATTGATGTCCGTAGGCGTAGTTGTTCAAAGAACAAGACTTGAACTACGACCCTAAGAGGTAGCCTCTCATTTTGAGCAGCGTGTGTGCAAGCCTCCAACGAGAGCTTCTGGCAATTCATCAGTCTGCAGGTTTGCTCTCTTTCTGAGTCTGTGAGCCAAGGATGTGCCTAATATTGAAATATATGAGAAAACATGTATTGGTAAAGAAGAGATTAAGCTCAACACACTGACCGTATAAAAATATTTACACAACATCAGACACTGAAGTAAATACATGTACATCTCAACGATAAACATTAATGGTAATCTAGTAAAATGGTAACTGAACTACTATCATAAACTTCACTGATAGTGTCAAAGAAAGTAAACCTTGAAATTACTGGACACCGGGTGGGAAATCAATAAAAAAAAGAGGCAGAGAAATGAATTTTGTTAATTCTTGTTACTACTTTACCGTAGAATAGACGGAAACAACTTATATACCTTTGAGGTAGGGTTAAGGTTTGCATACACTCTACCATCCCAGACCCCACATTGTGGGATTACACTGAGTATGTTGTTGTTGTACTTTATCATAACATAGAAAATCATCAAAATTACTGTAGAAAGTCGAAACCTAGTTGCTACCATGACAATCAGATATTAGAAGAATCAATTTCAACCCCGATAGAAAGACATTTAAAGTAACAAGGATCAGAAATATATAACTACTGGTTACCTTCAAATATATATCAATTGCACGATAGATACCATCGGAAAGTGGCCTTGCAAAATCTGGGATTGTAGCAGCAAGAGACTGAAATTTCGGGAACTTGAAGTTAACATCAGGTGCCACCTCAGAAAGATATGAATCCACCAGAGTTGCCACCCTTGTTAATGAAGTCAAGGAATTTGAACCTTCCATCAATTGGTTTTCTTCCATAACACATGGAGAAGGTGCAGAAGAAGCCTGATCTATTGATACAAAATGGTCCAGAATTCTCTGAAAACAGTCTATGTCATATAAAGTTTCCACTGAATATCCCATATTTGGTATTAGCAAGTCATCTAGTGCAGCTTGATCTAACTGCAATCCCACTCTTCTCTCCAAATTCTCCCTGCAAGATGGACTTGCTTGTAACATCATAGCGCTACGGAGCAGCCTGAGTAGAAACCTGTACTCATACATAAAGTAAGTTACAAGAAGTATGCTCTCTATAACAACTTAAGTTTATAAATAAGATATTTCAGTAACTCAATATGGTACTAGAACAGGTGGAAGGTCCTAGGGTGTGTTTGGTATGACTGAAAACGTTTTCCTAGATATTTTAACTGAAAATAAGTGATTTTCATTGATTTCATTTCTTTTGAGCTGAGGGTCTATTGGAAACAACCTCCCTACCCAACAAAGGTAGGGGTAAGGTTTGTGCGCATCCTACCCTTTCTAGACCTCACTTGTGAAATTATACTAGGTATGTTGTTGTAAGTGATTTTCTTACTTATGTTTTGATATCTGCTAAGTAAGCAAAAAAAATATTATCCCAAGAGCATTTACATGTCATCTCGAAAAACACTACGAGGGTGGGGTGGGATGATCAAGAGGTGGTATGGGGTAAGGGTTGGGGGAATGAGAGTTAGGGAGGAAACAATGAACTTAGAAAGCCACTTGAGGAAAATCATTAATTTTTAAGGAACTTGTTTTTCTAGAGGAAACTTTTTTCCAAAACATTTTACTAACCAAACATGGAAAAATTGGGAACATTTTCTCCATATCAAACACACCCTGTAAGTTCAAATCTCATCGCCTCCCAAAAATGAAGAAAGGTTAAGACATAATATGATTACGTAATTAAAAATGTGTTCTCTCTTAAGAACCTGGTTTCTGTTACTCCTTTCTGATTTGGTAGCAACTCCATTATCTCTTCTAAAAGTGCCCTTTGGTCGGCCTCTGATGGAGTGGAAATTGTTGACCCTGATTTATTAGTATGGCTAGTAGCATCCTTGAAACTTGATTGTCTATTCATCAAGGGGATATATTTCTTGGCATAAAACACAAGGGCACCTGCTACATTTTCGGGTCTCATTCCTCCGGCTTCAACTGCCTGAATCAACCGTTTGTACAGAGGTAAGCTAAGGAACGACACGTCTTCATACCACCAATCATCTGTCATCGGCTGTGTCTTGGATCTGGTGCATATACCATTCCATACATCCACGTCTGTGGTACCCTCCCGACCATTTTCAGATACAGGCCAGTTAAACAACCTTGTATCGGTACAAGCTTTCATTGCCAAGGAATTTATGCATCTTGAAACAATATGAAGCTCTTCAGCATGTGGTAAAACTTCTTCACAGGTTTCAAGAGCTTTTATGGTATCTGTCCAATTTCCGAAAACATCATTAAGAAAACCCTCTGTTTGTGCAGTTAAATTCTCATCGCCATATTCATCTGTCATTACCAGATACTCTGATGCACATCTAAGGCTTACTATATTCAACGGGGAAAGTTCTATTTTGACACCATAACAAAATTTGGCTACTAGCTCAAATGCTTTAGCACCACCAGGTATGTCATTGAGCTGCAGGACACTAACTGACCCTTCGTCATTGCATGATTCTTTAATTAGTGTTGCTAGACGTCCACTTCTTGATATCAATGGGAACTGCAGAGTAATACGCAAACAAGATAAATGCGCACACACTATATTTGAACAAAACGATAATTGATAGAAGAAAAAAGGTGTACCTTGTGTAGATAAAAGGACATTTCTCCAATTTCAATTGTAACATCACTGGGAAGGCCTGATGTGCAATGCCTGAAGAGGTTCATGCATAAGGTTCATAATTTAATGAAAACATTTCTAGTTCTGCTGCTTCACAAGCAAAAATGAAGAAAATGAACCAAATTATTTGTCTTTTTCTTTTTTTTTATAACCGTGGTGACTAAGCCATCTTGTGCGCCCCTTGACTAGTTTCTCGGAATACCTGCCAACTCCCAACAATATCAAAAACCAGACAATTCTGTCCAACAAGGTTAGGACAAATGAAAAGAAATCGCCTAGTGTTTTTGTCTCCGTCGGGATTTGAACCTAAAACCTCATAGTTCTCAACCACTTCATTGACCATTAGGTCACTCTGTTGGGTGCAAAATAATAATGGCACAGGCAGATTCGAAGCGCGATCCGCTGGTAGTAAATTATTTGTCAAATTCGACTAGTTTACATATTCAAGAAATCAAATGGTCCATATGAAATTCTGTTTCCTATCATTTATACATTACTTACCTAATCTACCGCGAAAACTATAAGACTTTCAGTCAAATCCTAACTAAACACCAACCAAACGCGATTGAACATTTAATATACTGAAATGCTTATGTGAGGCTGAACTTCTGTTAATAAACAGAGAGATTACAAGCATAAGCTTAACTTTTTCCTCAAATTTGACACGAACTCTTTCTAACCACTTATGCATTTTCTTTATCATTTCCAATCGGATGATAAACTAGTCCAACTAGTGGAGGATTATGAATGGATCAATTTTTTTTTTAATTTCCATTGGACGATACTCGGCAATAGTGTTCTTATTATTATCACAATTACTATTGTTAATTTTATAGTAGTCACTCCAGAAGTACACATTGGAAACTAAAGCAAAATAAGTTGATAGAGAGCCCATAGTATATGATAAGCAATGATGATTCAATTGTTGCTAGGAAGAAGATGCAAAATTAAGACAGTTCCACGGATTATGGTGAGATTAATACAATCCCTCCACCTTTAATCAAAGGTTAAGCTCCGAGAATGAAAAATAATATTAATAGGAAGCGTTTTCCCTTTAATAAGCCTAAAGCAGCATGAATCAAAATTAATCAAAACCTCAAAGTGGATACCGAATACTGAAAGGAAAAAATAAAAGAAAGGCTGAAAGGGGCTTACCAAGCATGTCCTTCACGACGGAAGGCCTCAGATTTGGAGCCAATTCTTACAAATGCCATGTATCCAAATGTTGTCAAAAGTAAAATGCAATAATTGTTTGTCTTAAATGACTAACAAAAAATTCTTATTGTTGTACTGAATTGATCCTTTCTGCTGCAAATCTACACAAACATGAAGAGGATTTGGGAAAAAGGTGTCTGGTTTTCTAGCGGCATGTAACATGGGGATAATTGGCTTGGGTATTATGTTAAAGTTAATGTGTGTGCATATACATTTTTTTTAATTAAATTCTTTTTTGATAAAGTGTGTCTATAATTGGAATTGAAAGCAATGAGTGCATGCAGCCACACTCAGAATAAGTGCTACGATATTAGATCCGTTTCTGCAGGTAGCACCACAACGAAAAATTTGCCTGCATTTAGTGTTTATATATCCATTAGCATTTGGAGAATTTTTACTTGTTTCAAATATGAAAAAGTAAACACATGAATAAATCAAAAAAGGTTCAACATCTACTATATACATAGTATTAATTTTAATCATGTACAAATAACATAATTTTTTGCCAAGAAGAATTCGGACGAAATCTCTCGGCCTTACTTGACTCCGCCCTTATTTATATCAAGTCAATATATATATGCATGTGCTCTGTTTGAATATAAAGTTATTTTACATGATCATAATTAATTAACATGTATTTCTTTTTCATTAAATTTCTTAATTATGATAAGTCATATTTATTTGATGTAAACATTAATACGGATAAGTTTTTATCGCAACAATAGTTTGCGTCGGAGAGAGACATTGTGTACCGAGTCTATGGAAGTAGTGAAGAAGAGGGAAAATCGGATATTGGGTTTTTGGCGGTTAAAACAACCATTTTCCTCTCCACTTATCTACCCTCTTTATTTATATTGGGGTCTATTTGGTGTGTGGTGTGAGATATAACGGATAAATAATTTCAAAATAAAATGAGGAATTATTTTATTTCATATTTAGTGTGAGGTATTAGTTAATATCGAAATTATTTATCCCACTATTTACATTATTATAATTGAATAAATTATTTTATATACATATAGAATAATTAATTCTGAAATAACTAATCCTGAGATAACTCTTTTTCTAACCAAACGACCTATTTACTCAACACCTAAGTTCATATAATATAAAAAAATAATTTTATATATATTTAATCAACACCTAAGTTTATATAATATAAAAAATAATTATATATATAATATAATTTTTTGATGAATTTCTGACACCTTTAGCTTGGTCATAGTGGGATCCTTCTTGCTAGCGAAGACTATTACCCCTCCATCTCAAATTATATCCCATTTATCTAATTTGGACTTTTAACTTGGTCGTGAAGGCTTTGCTAAAGGAAAAGTTATAGGCTTAGCTTATTTCTCCCCTCTAATTACCTTTGTTGTAATCGTTTTAAAAAAATATTAAACAGCCTTGACATCGCCTCTATATATAGACTTCAGATCTAAAATAATCTTTAAAAAATTACTAACAAATTCATATTACATGTTAAATTTCAAGCTGGGTTTTAAAATAGAGTTTTGTGGGTTGCTCTGGGTGAGGCACTACCAAAACGTCCCAGGCCTCAAGACCTCAAGTATGGAGCTTAGTTCTATGAGGCCTACACCCCAAGCGGCCGATTGTACGCCCGACATCTACGCTCGAGACTCGCCTAACAATGCTTACACAAATTATGTCAAATTTCTTAGCCAACACTATTGATCCTCATAACTTTTTAATAAACAAATGACGCTTAGTAGTTTTTCTCATTATAAAAGTAAGAAAATCGAGAGTAACTCAAATAACAAGTCATTTTATCGCTTATTTACTATTTGAGAATGGTGTGAAGGTGAACATCACTTAACATTTTTGTTTAAAATACATATTCAAATTTTATATCTTTACGTGGAGTTTTGGGTTGTAGGTGACAAAAAAGTTTTAAAATGAGGTGTAGGTGACATAAGTCTTAATAATTGAGTGCAAGTGACAATTACTTTATTATGTATTAAGAAAGTTGAAAAAGTTTGAAAATAACCCACAAGTTTTTTAATTTATACTTTGATCCAAATATTAGTTAATATAACAGGAAACAGAGGAAAAAAAAGACGTGTTTCTCTCTCTTCTCATCCATTGTTGTTTTCTCTCTCTTCACGATTATTGTTGTTCATTATTGCTGTTACTTTATTCATCATCTTCTGCTCTATTATCATCATCTTCTACTTTATTATCATCTTCAACTTCTTCTGTCGACTATTGTTGTTGTTATTGTTACCGCTACTGCTGCTATCTGACCAATTTCTTAGGTCAAATTTTGTTTCCTACATCACTTTTCACTTTGGCATTACTTCATAGGTGACTTTGGTAAGTAAAATTATGATTTTTATTCGGATTTGTCATCTGAGTACACAATTACTGTTGTTTTTTTTCAACAATGGATAGAACCCGATCACGAATCTAATATAAGTGCCTAAAATTTAAATAGATCACTCATCTGGTATATCAGATGAGTAATCTGTTACAACGAAACACATATGCTGGATTCATGTTTATGCTTCTATAGTGCCCGTAACATGAATCGAATAGATGGGTAATTTGTTGCAACAAAGGATTTATCTGTTGCAACAGACTAGTTATCTGTTGCATCAAATTGATTATCTGTTGCATCAGACTGTTTATTTGTTGCAACATATGAGTAATCTGTTGCAACAAATGATTAATCTCTTTGGAACAACACAAATCAGCCCTTGCCACAAACCTAACAGTAACCAATATGTTTCAACTCTTGCTATTGCTACTGGATTCAAAATTATTCCTTACGTTCAATCCTCAACATGTTTGTTGAGAAAATAATTGACAGAATGAAAATTAAATACTCCCTCCGTCTCAAATTACCTGTCCCAAATTTCCTAATTTGATTTCTCATTTTACTTGTCTTTTTTCATTAATCAAGAAGAGACATAAAAAAATTCCATGTTTTACCCTTTGCATTAATTACTTTTTCTTCAAATTAAAATACAAACATCATTTAATAGGGGTATTATGGTAAACTAGGCATGTTATTAATTATTTTTCTTAATCAATGCATCATCTCAATTAGGAACGGGTAATTTGAGATGGAGGAAGTATGAATTAAAACATCAAAGCCATGCAACTGACTAGTTATTTGTTAAAATAGACTAGTTATCTGTTGCATCAGACTGATTATCTGTTGCATCAGATTGCTTATCTGTTGCAACATACGAGTAATCTGTTTGGAACAACACAAATCAGCCCCTGCTACAAACCCAACAGATAACCAATATATTTCAACTCTTGCTATTCTACTGGATTCAAAATTATTCCTTATGTCAAATCGTCGACATGTTTGTTGAGAAGATAATAGACAAAATGAAAAATAAATATGAATTAAAATGTGAAAGTTGATCAAACATAATTTTTTTACTAAACAAAAATAAATAAAAATACATATACATAGATTGAAAGAAAAAAATAATCTAATTATTATTATTATTGTTGTTGTTGTTGTTGTTGTTGTTGTTGTCAGCCGACCAATCTTTAACCGATAGCAGCAAGTTCCTCCTCAGCCTGCAGATCTCACGGAGAATCCTTGCTCTAACTGCTCCCAGTTCCCATTGCAGGTCACGAACCTGCATCCAAAGTTCATTCACGGCGTTTTGCAAAAAAGCAACGTCCCACACTGGATCATCCATATCAAGAACACATATGAGTTGACAAAAAACGTAAAAATAAAAGTAAAGAAAAAAATATCCGAATGTAATACAACGTATACTACAGATTGACAAGAAAAAAACTTACCTGAGTCAGGGAAGAGAAAGTGGTGGTAGGTGTAATATGAAAGACAAGATACAATAAATAAATGGAGTGTAGTTGAATGAATGATTGAGTAAGGAAGGACCTATCTATAGAGGATTGAATTTGAATGAGTGGAAAAAAGGCGTGATTGTTCATCTCTATTTATTAATTATATTTTTTATTACTGTGAACAGTTATGACTTAATTAACTTAAGAAATATTGTGATAAGTCATGACTTTTCAGATTATTATTATTAATTAGTTCTTGCCAAGAACTATTTTTATTGAGTTGTGACAACAAATTCTATATCTGTTGCATCAGATAACTCATCAGTGACAACAGATATATCATTTGTTGTAGCTAATGGAAAATCTGTTGTATCAGATAATCTATCTGTTGCAACATATAATCTAACTGTTCACCTCCATTTATTAATTACATTTTTATTACTCTGAAAAGTTACGACTTAATTAAATTAAGAAATATTGTGATAGGTCATGACTTTTCAGATTATTATTATTAATTAATTCTTTCCAAGAACCATTTTTATTGAGTTGTGACAACAGATTCTATATTTGTTGCATCAGATAACTCATCTGTGACAACAGATATATTATCTGTTGCAACAAATAAAAAATCTGTTGCATCAGATAATCTATCTGTTGCAACATATAATCTAACTGTTCATCTCTATTTATTAATTACATTTTTATTACTGTGAAAAGTTATGACTTAATTAAATTAAGAAATATTGTGATAAGTCATGACTTTTCAGATTATTATTATTAATTAGTTCTTTTCAAGAACCATTTTTATTGAGTTATGACAACAGATTCTATATCTGTTGCATCAGATAACTTATCTGTGACAATAGATATAACATCTGTTGCAATAAATAGAAAATCTATTGCATCAGATAATCTATCTGTTGCAATATATAATCTATCTTTTTATTATCCAAATTTGTTGACTTTTTTATTATATAAATTAAAAACAGATTTTAAAACAAAAATGTTTTCTATGAAAAGGAATGATGCCTATTTAACATTAACGTCAATTATTCAAATTAAATAATTATTTCTTATTATTATAAATTGTGTTTATCATTTATTTCCTTATTATTTTCTGTGAAAAGAAATGACTTAATTAAATCAAGCTGGGGAGTTTTTTTATTATTGTGACAAGTGATGACTTTTCAGCTTGTTATTATTAGATAACCTTTTTCTCAATTTAAAAATCGAAGACACCTTTTCAATAACCATTTATTTAATAAAATAATAACCATTTTTATTGAGTTCTGGCAACGGATTGTTTATCTGTTGCATCAGATAAACCATCTGTTGCAACAAATCGACCATCTGTTTTAGTAGTTTTTTTTATTTCTTCTAACAGCTGATACATCAGTCGCCATAGATGGAAAATTTGATGCACCAGCAACATTGTTGAATGGTTTTAGACAAAAGGTCACGACTGTTCACCTTTTTCTTAACAAGCATCATATAAGTTAATTAATCCAACATCGTGACTTTTTTTTATTATATAATAAATAAATAATTTTTAAAAATAAATTTAAAAACAAAAATAGTGAAAAGTCACGATCAGTTATTAAAAATAAATAGCCATTTTTTTATGATTATAAATTATGTTTATCATTTATTTCCTTATTATTTATTTTACGAACCATTTTGCATATTAAATAATTGGAAAGTCATGACTTTTCACCCTCTTAATAACAACAATAATCCCTTTTTATTAATAACCGCCTGTTGCAACATATGATCCATCTGTCTCATCAGATTAACCTCTATTGCCACGAATGCTCAATCCCTACCACAAACCGTCGACATGTTGAAAATAAGGAATAAACAGAATGATAATTAACTATTAACTAAGAATTAAAAATTCAAAGTCGACCACCAAACATAGATTTTTGAATCCCTTAGGTAGATCCGATATAAAAAAGGAAAATACATACGTTAAAATAAAAAACATAACCTAATTATTATTACTTTATTATTATTATCATTATTAGTATTAGCATTATTATTATTATCAACCAGACAATTTTTATCCGGTAGCAGCAGGGCCCTCCTCAGCCTTGCTATGAAGTCGGTCAAATCCCTCTAGAGTTCATCAAACTGCCTTTAAAGTTTCCGCAAGGACTCGATATGAATCTTCTTGTGCGAATCTGGATCAGCCATATTTGTAAGTGTAGTAGAATGAACAAGTAAGAAGGGACCTAATTATAAATGATTGAATTTGAAGGGTTAGTCAAAAAGCTGCGACTGTTCATCCCTTAATTAAATAAAACTGGTGACTTTTCAAATATGTAAATTAAAAAAATGAATCTAAATACAATATTTTATCTTTTATTATATTTCGAAAAGAAAAGAAAATTGATTTAAAATAAATCTAACAAATGGGTAATCTATTGCAAAATATGTTCCATCTGTTAGATAACTTACAACAGATTGACAATTTATTACAAAAGATGGATATATATATTTGATTTTTCTAATAGATATGTCATATGTTGCACAAGTTGATCATCTGTCATAACAGATTTCTGTAATTGTTTGATAATTTAAACAGATGTGGCATCTGTTACAACTTGTTAGTCATCTGTTTATTCAATTTAAGCCCTAGATGGGCTAGAAAGAATAAGGTGCATACATATGGATGGATCCATTGTCATGTGTGGGAGAAGTATTACTGATAAGGTTATCGGGATAACACACACAAAGTAAAATATTTTTATGAATGCAATTTTTAACCGATTAGGCACTGATCATTCAAACAAGATCCTGCATTGTACAATTAAGTTTGATGAGTTCGAATTGATAAGACTGAGGGCCCCATGAAGATGGTGCATATACCCTATTATGAATTACCGATGGTTATTACTCATATTTATGCGTGTCAAGTTTTGAGAAGGGATCAATATTTGGTGTTATTATAGAGATCCAATAGCTATTGGACTTAACTTTAAGTGTGCATTAGACTCTAAGAAGGCCTTCGAAGCCTCGTACTGCATCAAACAAGAACGAAAAGTCAATAGAAATTCCCCTGGACCAAATTTATATGGAAGGGTTGTTTGAGAAGATGATTATATGCCAGTAGGAGTTGAAAGAGAATTTCTGCGAGGTAAAGGAGAGTTGATAAAAGACTATATCATCTGAAAGCTAATTGAAGAGGAGACATAGGGTAGCAAGGAACTTCTAGTAAATCTGGCCGATGAAATTATCTTAAAACATGAGAAATCTTAATCAAGTGCAAACATAAAAGTGTATCCAATAATGTAAATTCATCTGATGTTTCTCTGAAAGAAAAATAATGCAGATGGACACATTGCTAGGGAGCTTCGACTAGGTAGCGTGGTCGGGATTATCACCTAGATAAAATATAGCAAAAGACCAAGAAAGTAGCCTTACGAGTATCGAGGGTTGAAATAATGTATAGTAAGTCTAAAAAACTTACGCCAATAGCAGTTGTAGTTAAAATAAGGAATCTAAGCGAAGGCGGCAATTTCTAAATTTTAAATTGCATCCCATGCCTTCTTGTTTGTGGTTCTGATTAGACCTGCTATTGTTGACCTAATCGAAACCACAAATGACATTGAAAGATAGATTGAGTGTCATTAATTCCTTATCAATATGGATTAATTGATTGTATTTTCTTGCCTAAGAATGCTTTCAATATTTCTTGGAGAAGATCGGAGGCTTGTTGTAGTATGTGAATCCTGCTAATTTTCAAGCTTGCCTCCAACTTGCCGATTTGGTATCCAAGGTCGTCGTTGTTGTCTTTGAAGTTGGTATAGAGTTCCTGGTCTCTTGTGAGCTTGATTAGGAACACTATCTTCAAAGTTGTGGCATTGTAGAAGGCCTTCATGACACTTTCTTTAGAAGCCTTAGAGGATACATGGAGGGTCGCTATGTTTGTTTTAGGTCAAAATGTGTTGATACACAGTCGAGATGTGATCCCAATAGTTGAGTAGCTCACTTTTATCGAGCGTTGCTTAATGCAGCTTGCTCAACCAATCTTCAAGGGATTTGATAAATTAATAAGCAAGGAGTTACATAACGTTT
>NC_061120.1:184820150-184844888 GCF_002878395.1 Capsicum annuum | reverse complement strand
AAACGTTATGTAACTCCTTGCTTATTAATTTATCAAATCCCTTGAAGGTTGGTTGAGGAAGCTGCATTGATCAACACTCGATAAAAGTGAGCTATTCAACTGTTGGAACCACATCTTGGTTGTGCATCAACATATTTTGACCTAAAAATATACACAACGACCCTACATATATCCATTAAGGCTTATGAAGAAAGTGTTTTGAAGGGCTTCTAGTATGCCACAACTTCAAAGATAATGTTCCTGATCGATCTAACATGAGATCAGGAACTCTATACCAACTTCAAAGATGACAACGACAAGCTTGAATACTAAATCAACAAGATGGAGGTAAGCTTGAAAATTATCAAAATTCACATACTACAACAAGCCTTTAATCTTTTTCAAGATATGTTGAAAGCATGCTAAGGCTAGAAAACACACTCAATTATATCTATATTGCTAAGGAAGTAATGACACTCAATCTGTCTTTCAATCTCGTTTGAGGTTCTGATCAAGTCAAACCTGATCGAAATCACAAATAAGAAGGCATGAGATGTAATTTAAAATTCAAAAATTGCCGCCTTCGGTTAGATTCCTTATTTTAACTGCAGTTGCTATTGGCATAAGTTTTCTAGACTTACTGTACATAATTTCAATCCTAGATGTCCGTAAGGCTGCTTTCTTGGTCTTCTTCTATTTTCTATCTAGGTGATAATCCAGACCACGGTACCTA
Source organism: Capsicum annuum (assembly GCF_002878395.1). Lineage (NCBI taxonomy): Eukaryota > Viridiplantae > Streptophyta > Magnoliopsida > Solanales > Solanaceae > Capsicum > Capsicum annuum. The sequence continues at coordinate 184,844,176 of NC_061120.1, read as the reverse complement.
GACACAACTAATTAGTAAAGAAACCATATGCACTATTTTTCTTTTAGAGAAATAACAGACAGATTTTCCATTATCGGATACAATTTCATATTTCCACTTAATACAAATTTCTCATGTTCTAAGATAGTTTCATCGATCAGATTCGCTAAAAGTTACTTTCTACCCTATGTATTCTCTTCAATTATCTCTCAGATGATATAGTCTTTCATCAACTACCCATTTTCCCTCGAAGGCATTCTCTTACTGCACCTTCTGGCGTATAATCATCACCCTAAGCAACCCAACCATATAAATTTGGGCTAAGGTAATAACTATATTGATTTCGTTCTTGGTTGAAGCAATGAGAGGCTTCAAAGGCCCTCTCGGGGTCCAATGTACCCTAAAAGTTAGTCCAATTGTTATTGAATCTCTTTACAATGCCACCAAAACTAGATCCCTTCACAATGATTGACACATAGACATGAGCAATAACCGACATTAAATCTTAACAGGGTATCAAAACCTTATTCAGGGTCCCTCAGCCTTATCAGTTTGAACCTACCAAACTTAACTGTAAAATTATAGATATCTTGTTTGAAAGATCAATGACTAATCGGTAAAAACAATATTCACAAAATTAGTGTACTCTATGTGTGTTTCCACGATAACATTATCAGTAATTCATACCTCCCACATAGGGGTGTACATAGGTTGGGTTGGTTCGGTTTTTCATTAAAATATAACCAAACCAACAATGTCAATTTTCTAAATCTATAAATCAAATCAAACCAATATAAAATCGGTTTTTATATTTCGATTTTAATCGGTTTTTTTGGTTTCTTTCAATTTTTCAGTTTTTTCTCGATTTTTTACAATTATAATGTGATTGAAGAAAAAATTAAATATTTTCACTAAAAAGATTAAAAAAAATGGTCATAGAGTAGTTCCAATTATAATTAAGTTGACAAATTACTAATACGTTTAAACTACTATCTCTCAAAGTAATATTATGTGGATACTCCGTGGTTCAATTTGTAAGTCACTAGTCACAATAGCTTGTCTGAAAGTTTCCTTCACATAAAATGTGAGCATAAAGAAGAATGAAGAATTGGAGACAACTTATTAAAAATTTAACTCTATAAAATAATTAACTATAACATAATTCCACAAGAAAAAAAAGAGAAAGAACAGAAACAAACCTAAATCAAAACTTGACAAATGAGGAGAATGAGAAAAGTAAGATGAAAGTAAGATGAGGAAATAATGAGAACTCTCTGAAAACTTGGAAAGTAAAATGTAAAGTGAAGCAATTGAAGAGTTATAGGTTTTTATATTAGTAGTGGGTTTTATATTAATCTGTTACTAATGGATAAATATTAGGGAAAAGGACAATAATAGCACCTAAAACTAAAATAATATCATAAAAATAGCACTCAAAATTAAATACCCTATAAATAGCCACAAACTAATTTCACTAGCTAACCTTCACTGTCATACGCTTAAACATAATCGACAATGTCGTTAAAGTAACTTTCTCTTTCTTTCTTTCCTTTTCATTCACAATTTCCTTTCCATTCAAACTCCCAAACCTCCATTCTTTTACCTTTTTCGATACTTCAATTAATCTTTCTTATTTCATAAATTTTGTATAAAATCTCCAAAAATCTGCATTCAATTAGCTTCCTATAATTTTTTTCCATTGTAAATTTGCTCAAAATTGATACAAAATAATGGCTTCAACTTCAAGTTTAGTTTCAATAATGATAAAATACGGAGGTCAGTGGATATCTGATGTTGAATTTAAGTGTATCAATGTGGTATAAAAGAGTATCAACTTAATATAGGGATTGCATGTGCATGCAAAGAATTCCCTCTCCCTTTTTAAAAAGTATATCAATGTAGTATAAAAGTGTATCAATGTGACATAAAAATGTATTAAATGGGTATAAAGACTGTATATGCATCCATAGGTTCCTCTTTTTTTTCTTTTTAAAAGTGTATCAATGTGGTATAAAAATGTATTAAACTAGTATAAAAGAGTATCAATTGGGTATAGAGACTGTATATGCATGCAAAAGTTCCCCTTTTCTCTCTTTTAAAAAATGTGTATCAATCTGGTATAAAAGAGTATCTATTGGCATATTCATTTTTTTTAATCTTTACATGCATCAAAACATCTCTGACTCACCGTGATTGAGTCAGCCTCTAAGAAGAACATCTCCGACTCACCGAGATTGAATCAGTCTCTGAGAAGAACATGGACCAAGACATGGCTTTTCTCTTATCTTGAGACCTCATTATTTTATTTTTTTCTTCTTCAAGTTTAAAGAACTATAACATTGCTTCAAGTACAAACTTGTATGTAATGATTCTGTAAAATAATCATCATTAACAACAAATTTGAGGTCAAAATTGACCGCTTTACCCGTTAATTTTAACTTTCCTTTATTTCCTATTTTTTGCTTCATGTCCGTAGTTTTCAATGCTTCAATGCAAGAAACAACAAATCAATTTTTGATATTGATCATAAAATACAGTAGATTGATCGATGCATAATAGAGGAGAAAAAAAAGATTTGAGAAAGTATATTTAGAAAAGAAAAGTGATTTAAGAGTAACAACTATAAAGAACATTTAATTTCTTTAGTTGTGTAAGGAGAGTGGTTTTGGGCCAAGTGGCCAAAAAGGAAATAAATTGGGCCGACTGGCTCCAATTGTCCATATTTTCACAGTGTGGGCCATTTCTTTTTAAAATGGTCAGTTCATATTCTTTTCCCTAAATATTATAGCTAAAGGCCCAAGAATATATATCTATTTTCTGAATATAAAAAAGTTATAAGAGTAATTAGAAAGTAGATTATAAGTAATATTTTTTTAAGTATAAAAAATAAAATTATATATGTATTATGTCAGTTCGGTTTAGGTTCGGTTTGATTTTATTTTTGCTAATACCAAACCAAACCAAACCAAGAATGATCGATTTTTTTTTGAACACCAAACCAATCAAACCAAACCATAAGTTGGTTTTTTTCCTCGGTTTGGTTTGATTTATCGATTCGGTTTGACTTAACGTTCAGTTTGTATACCCCTACTCCCACATATGAAGTGGTTCCATTTGTAAGCATCTTATTTCTTCGAACCCATCTTTACTGCAGCCTCTTGAGTTGGTCGGGCAAAAGTTGATCAATTTTCAGTTCCTTATATCTACGAAGAAGAGGAAAAAAATTAACGTTACAGAAAGAACATTATCCATCTGTTGCAACAGATGTGGAGTCTATTGCAACAAATGTGGAGCTTATTGCATTAGATGTGGAGCCTGTTGCATCAGGTGTGGAGCTTGTTGCATCAGATGTGGATCCTATTACAATAGATGTGGAGTTTGTTATAATACATCAAACCAGCCTTGCTGGTGGCTTGATTTGTTCCAACAGTTGCTCCATCTGTTGCAACATCAACAATAATATAAACAACAAATAAAAACCATCAACAACAAAGAAACAACATTATTTATTCCAACATCATCAACAACAAAGAAGCAACATCCTTTATTCCAACACCATCAACAATAACACACCATAAGTTCCAACGATGCCAACCCCACCACCAACATCAATAACAGCATCAACAACAAAGAAACAAACAAAATACATACAAAAAAATAATAGTGCCAATAAAGTTTTTAAACTTCTCCCAACATATGATTTTTTTTGCATATTGTAATAAAAATCCCTGGTTCGTTTATTCAACACTTAAAAGTTCCTTCAAAATTTTGAAATAAATATGATATAGGTAAATGATAATTAAATTAAAAAAATAGATGTAAATAACTTGAAAAGAAGAAGACGAGAATGAAAGAGCAATAGTGAACCATACCTTAATATCAAAAGGGGATCAAAACAACAATTTCAGTCGAGGAAAGATATGTATCAGTTTAGATCCGAAAGGATCTTTATGAGAAAGAGAAGAGACCATACCTTGAAAGAGAAGAGACCATACCTTAATGTCAAAAGAAGATCAAAAAAACAATTTCAGTCGAGGAAAGATATGGATAGATTTAGATCCAAAAGGATCTTTATGAGAAAGAGAAGAGAAAAGAGAGAAAAAAGGCTGTGATAACCCTAAAGAGGAGAGAAAGAAAAAGATAAGAGATGAATAAAATAAATTTAAGGCTGAAGGAGAGATGAGATAATTATAGATTTATTAGGGGTTTCAATATTCATTAATTAATATTCATTAATAATTTGAGGGGCACGAGAAAGAATACTGGTGACATTGAAAAGACAAGATAAGACTACTCAATGAGATTTTTGAGTTACTCAAGAAATATTTTTACCGCATTTAGTAGTACAACTTTATCTACTCAGATAGAAGCTTGCTTTAAAATTAACAAAAAAAAGATTTTCAAATAGATATATCATTTGTTGAAACAAATAGCAATATCTGTTTGAAAAATTTCAACAGCTCAGTCATTTGTAACAACAGATGCAAATGTCCATTTTATAATTAAATCAGATATGTCATCTGTTACAACAAATATCAATATCTATTTGAAAATTTTCAATAACTCAGTCATCTATTACAACAGATGCAAATGTTTATTTGATAATTAAATTAGATATGTCATCTGTTGCAATAAATATGAATATCTGTTTGAAAATTTCCAATAACTTAGTCATTTGTTGCAACAGATTTCATTGCAATTAATTTAGGTGGAACTAGGGGGAATGAACGACTTCATAAGGTCATCTACAACTTCAATTAAGTCTTTGAAATTGCATGGTGTTGGTATTGTATTTATCCTGACCCGAGTCATCGATTGATCGCTCTAAATTTAAAAGATATTCATTAAATTAATATTAAGCTAGTACCTAAATTGATTTAGGTGAACTAGGGATGAATGAATGAGTTCATAGGGTCAACTACAACTTCAATTGAGTCTTTGCAATTGCATGGTATTGGTATTGTATTCATCTAGACTCGAGTTGTTGATAGATCACTCTGAGTTTAAAATATTCTCATTAACTTAATGTTAAGCTAGTACCTTAATTGATTTATGTTGAACTAAGGATGAATGAGTTCGTAGCTACAACTTCAATTGAGTCTTTGCAATTTCATGGTGTTGGTATTACATTCATCCCGACCTGAGTCGTCGATCGATCACTCTGAGTTTAAAAGATTCTTATTAACTTTATGTTAAGCTAGTACCTTAATTGATTTATTTTGAACTAAGGATGAGTGAGTTTGTAGGGTCAACTACAACTTCAATTGAGTTTTTGCAATTACATGGTATTGGTATTGCATTCATCCTGACCCGAGTCATCGATCGATCACTCTGAGTTGAAAAGATTCTTATTAACTTAATGTTAATATAGTACCTTAATTGATTTAGGTGACTCTAGGGATGAATGAGTTCGTAGGGTCAACTACAACTTCAATTAAGTCTTTATAATTGTATGGTATTGGTATTCCGTTCATCCCGACTCGAGTCATCGATCGATCACTCTGAGTTGAAAAGATTCTCATTAACTTAATATTTTAAAAACTATATCTTTTAAAATTTTAAAAATTAATTAAGATCAATTCAAACCAAATTAACAATTTCAAAACTTGTCATTCTTTTTCAAAATTACAAATCAACCCATACAAATCACCCATTTGCGTGAAAAACTTTTTCTCATTTCAAATTTGAAGTTCTCGCTCTTCTCTTTCTGTCCCTCTCTCAACAATACAGATAAAAACTACTCAACCCTTCAAAACAGATCTATTTTCTTCTCATTTTCAACCACATAGTTGTTATTTTCGAATTTATTCTCGCTTGTATCCACCTTTTTCTCTGTCTTTACAGGTAATAGAGTTCGAGAAGAGTTCTACATTTGTTATTTATTCTAAAAATTAGGGATTTTTATTTAATGATGAAAAATAAGACTTTTAGTTGTATTATCTTCGAGAATGTGTTAATAATTTTGAGTTTTGATGCTAAAAAAGTAGGAAGCACCCGAGAAAATCCTAGTTTTAGTCTCAGTATTTTGTTGACTGTCATAGTATTTTTGGATGGTGTTTGTGGTGTTGTTGGTGTCTGTTGTTGTTGGTGTCGGTATTTTGTGGTTTTGGTAGTAGTATCGGTGCTCTTGGTGTTGGTATTAGTGGCATTGGTGGTGGCATTGGTTGTGGTGTTGGCGGTGGTCTTGGTGGTCCATCTGTTGCAATAGGTGGAAGATTTGTTGAGAGATATTAAATAGGTCTTCAAACAGATTCTCCATCTGTTCCAACTGATGGGTTATCCACTGGAGTATTTTTTTTGTAATGTGGCATAGAATAATTTATTAAAATTTATCTTACCTTTTTTTAAAAAATTATCCAAACATCAAATGCAATGTATTTTTTGTTTTTCTATTGTTTGTAGTTAAAAGATGTCTCCCAAAAGAAAAGAAACTGAAAGTGGATCAACTTCTGACTACCCAACAAAAAAGGCTAGAGTACAGATAAATTCGGAGGAACTTCCTAAATAATCTCAGTCAAGGCAAAATAAAGATGAGGAAAGTGATAACTTCTTCTTACCAATGGGGCGTGAATTAATATCGAAATCCCAGCATGTTTCTATCAAAACCATTAGTATCAACAGGTTTTGAGTTGCGATGATGATGGATAGCCCTAAAAAAGTAACTGGTGATCTTGTACTTAAATGTCAGTTGGGGAAACGTTTTGATAAACTTAGGAGTATTATGAAGAATGAAAACATAGACGAACTTTTTAAGAGGAGCTGCTTTGCATACTTTCTTAAGATCATGAGGACCACACTCTCTGTTTCCCAATGAGCATGGTATATGGTCTTTTCAAGAATAGGATCAAGTACACGGGGGATGATAAGGATTCAAAGGAGGGTGAAAAAAAGATAGATGAAATCTAGATCAACTATTGTTAAAAGCCGGTTTGTTTTGGATTGAAAGAGTTTGCCATAGTGACGGGCTTGAAATGCCATCGTCTAGAAGAACCTCTCATCAAGGAAACACCCCTCAAAAGGTCCAACAAATACAAAGGAAAAAAAGATGGGTTGTTGGTCATTGTTGGACATAGCTACAAAGCGGAGGATTTAATGGCAGATCTCGAGGATAAAAATATACCAAAGCACTACAAGGAGAAATTGTGCTTAGTTTGGTTTGTCTATTTCATTTTATTAGAAAGAGACGCCAGGAAAGTCATAGAATATGATTTGTTACCATTTGCTGATGATTTTAAGAAATTTAACAATTTTTCCTAGGGATATAACAATTTCTACTTGACTGTCCAATATTTACTGACAAAGCTATCCACAAGGACGATCATGTTATACGGCTTTTCTTGGGCTTTCATGGTAAAATTGATCACTATTTTTATTCATCCATTAATTTATATTGAATATAGTTATTATGAATTTTTTTGCTTACTCCCTATTTACATTTTTTAGGCTTGGGCATGTGAAGCCATTCCTCTCCTCTAAAAGTAGTTCAAGGATTACCCGAACGAGGTTTCTCATCCAAGAATCCTTAGGTGGTTGACTGCAAAGGGCAACAAAAAAAATAAGGAGGTTGATCTCTTTAACCCTCTGTATGATGCAATACTTCTTATTTCAACTAAAATAATTTGACTCAAATACAGATATTGAAATAGATATGCCATCTGTTGTGATAGATGGATCGTCTGTTGCAATAGATTACCCGTCAACTGTAACTGGTGCGACATATGGATAATCTGTTGTGACAAACAATCCATATTTTGCAATAGATTAACCATCTGTTGCTCTGGTTCTCTGAACCCGACTTAACAGATCACCCATCTACTGCAAATTATGCAACAGATGGGTAATCTAATACAATATATTTTCAATCTGTTATGACATACAAATCAGTTGTTGCAGCAGCTAGATCGCCTATTGCATAAGTTGGTTGTGTTAACATGTAACCCAACTAACTGCAAATTATTATTATATGATTTAAATGCCTCCTGTATTTTTTTTATAGGTTGTGCATCCTTGGATTATGCCTACTGAGCAGGAATTGGGGATAACTTCTTTTATTACTCTAGGTCTTGTTGATACAAAAGCAGACCCAATGATGGAGTTAATAAAGAGGGAATTGACTGGAGCAATATCCATAAGAAGAGTAGTTAGGAAAGGTTAGCCTAATGTTGAAGCTCTTCATGACCAACCTACTACAATAGATCCAGGTGTTTCTTCTAGGGGTGTTGCTGGTGGAGTTGTTGATGATGGTGGCAGCCATCGTGCTGCTGCTGCTGCCAGTCGTGATTATGAATATGTTGGTTCTCAGGAAAAAATAAATACATTTGAAAATACCCCTTGCACAAGTCCCTCTTACCCCTATACCTTTCTCTCCCACCCTTATAGTGGTCTCTCTCAACCCCCTTTACCCTCATGTTCTCATTGCAAATGCAAAGTGTGCAAGGACAGAGAGGATAATCTTCTTGAAAAAGTAGAGGCTATTAATGAAGTTGCCAAGAAGTTAAAATCCAAGAGGGGTGTCATACCATCCAATAAGGTGAGGGAGCCATATACTTCTATAATGGTGGTTAAGAGGAAGAAAAGAGAAATTAGCCAAGTACTCTCTAATTGAAAATCCAAAAAAATTACAACTCCTCCTGCTCCAAGAGCTGTTGAAGTTCAGGGGTGCCGAAGAAGGTGGACATATACGCAACACTTGGCTAGAAAGAGAAGAAGGAACTGTAAGAAATCATGACTGACAAGACGAAGGTTTCACAAGAATACACCATGCATTTATTTAACTCTAAAGACTTCACGAGTATGACATGCGTGAGTGGTACGTGGACAATGTAAGTTTACTTTTGCAAACCTAGCCTTCCTATCTACTCCATGAAGAAGAAGCTACGGAATAGATGTGTAATATGTTGCAACACCTGGGTATTCTGTTGCAACATAATACACATTGTTGCATAAGTTGTGTTAGCTGGGTAATCTATGAACTAATTCAGGGAATGCTCTACAACAGAATTTTTCCACTGTATTTTTCTTCTTTACAATTACTAACCTATTTAAATTTTTTATTAAACCACAATATATTGATGAAATTCTCTTTCTCATAAGGGGCAGGCAATTAGCGTACCTAGATGCTTATGATGCTGCCGATAGGATAATGAATCTCCACTTTTAGAACAATTTCAAGGATCGGTACGATGATCTCCATAGGCAGGCTGGTCCCGATAGCTAGAGATTTTATAAGTTAGCTTTTACTTTCAAATGGGATGAAGACATGATTAACTATGTTAGAGGGAAAAGGCCATATCCACACGGTAAGAGTTGGACCAAGGCAAAGAGAATCCTTGTAGTCATGAATGTGGAAGTCAAATATTTTCTCACTGTTGAGATACTACCCGACGAGGAAAAGATTAAGGTTTATGACTGCAACTTACCTGTCTTCAACGAGGACACATTTTTGACCCACGTGCAGCTACTGTTGACACAGAGGATACTGATGGATCATTTGCCGGTGGAAGTCTTGATGAAAGAATCATAGGATTTTCTAGGCCGAAATAAGAATATCCACCTCTAAAAAAATAAAACCGATGCAGCATGCGGGTCATACTCACTTGCATACATCGAGTATTTGTTGACCAACATAGAAATGACTGGTATGTGCGACGTCATTGTGGGAAAAATGCAAGAGTTCTAGGCTTATAGGGTACTAACTAAATGGTTGGAGCCCCTGTATAAAGAAGAATATGTATAAAGACAGAGATAATACGATGAAAATTTTTTTATTTCAAGCCACTTCACTTTACATATAGTGGCAATAATTTTTATGTCTGGCAAAAGTTGAATTTTATAATGAAACAGATTGTCTATATGTTGTAATAGATATAATACCTGTTGTGACAGATTGATTATCTATTGGAATAGGTTGGTAATCTGTTGCATTATGCAGATGTTTCCCAGTCTGTCTGTTGCAACAGATTACAATCTATTACAACTGATAGATAATCTATTGAAACAAATAAAAAAAGTAGGAAGACCTGTTATATAATTTCCAGTAAATGACTTAACTAAATGGTTGGAGCCCGCGTATAAAGAATAATATGTATAAAGACAGAGACGAAAATGATAACAATTTTTTATTTCAAGCCACTTCACTTCACTTTATATTCTAGTGGCAATTTTTTATGTCTGGCGAAAGTTGAATTTTTATAATGCAACAGATTGTCTATCTATTATAATAGATATAATACTTGTTGTAACATATTGATTATTTGTTGCAATAGGTTGGTCATCTGTTGCATTATGCAAATATTTTTGTCTATCTGTTGCAACATATAATCTATCTACTGCAACTGATAGATAATCTATTGGAATAAATCAAAAAAGTAGGAAGACCTATTATATAATTTCCAGCAGATGACCTACATGTTGCAACATATGTCTAAATTTGTTTGATAAGATATGTCGTCTGTTGCAGCAGATTATTATTTGTTGCGATATTTGAATCTAGTTCTCCATTTCAATTAACAAGTTCAAAACTAAGAATTAAATGATATTCATAGACAACATAAAATAAATCGAAGCCTTCAAAAATTATATGAAATAACTCAACAAATAAGTGAAATGTAAAAAAATTATTATGGGTACAAATGATCTACTTTACAAATAAATCAACAAGTTAACTGACGAGGATAGATTATTACATTGATAGACTCAAGTTATAAAGATCTACTCAATATGGACAAGTTGTTTTTTATTCGGTGCTACAGAATTCGGCTTTGGTCGTCGTGGATCTTTAATGTCGCTTGCGCACGATTTCTGAGCTTTAGCTTCTTTGTATTTCCATAAAAGAGCAATAATCTATGGTGGAGTAATCCGGCATCAATTCCATCATTTGGTACTTGTAATCCATCCCTTAAATACTCGACGTAAGCGGCAACAAAAAGACCACAATCCCTGCGTTTTAAGAAAAATAGATAATCCATATCTTGTAGTTCATGTAAGCGTTGTGAAATTTATGAAATGAAACTAAATCATGATAATTATACTTACAGGCTACCAATGATTTGTTGAGCAATTTCTTCAACATATTGTACATCAAATGGATTACCCATTTTATCCTGGTATGCTTCAATCGTCGACCAATCAGTACAAACCTTTTGATCCAAAAATCCATTCATATCAAGGTAAGTAGACAATATTTTAGCTAGCTTTGGTATATCAGTCGACGGCTCAGAATGCCTCCTTCGCGACATTGAGTTGTAAACTCGAATGTGCCTCTCTTTTAGAACGATGACAACCAACACCCAATGGAATTCATCACGATAATTGATTGGGATGTACACTTCGTTGATCAAATGTCAAGGTAAGCCAACTGGAATGTTAAAACCTTTGATGATGTTGATTAAGCATTCCTCATTTCGGAAAACTTCTGGCTGTTGTTGACAGTACCTATCGTAGGCATTATTGATGTAAATTTTGTACAAATAATTGTCTGTCATGTATCTGTATTGCTCTTGTATTTTCAACTTGACCTTCTTTTGGAGGTAGTAAAAAAATGACATCGATGTGCTGTACATATTATTAAATATTTCAAATTACATGATAAAAAAATTAATACGCAGATACAATTAAATAAAGTATTAATTAATAGTAATATGTATGGCATTTAAACCTTATCATTTCAGCAAGTTTGGGACTGTGACATCAAATAGAACTAATTCTTCATTCCGAAATGTGTAACAACAAAGTTGAACATATCAAAACCAATACTCGATTCGTTCTCTTTGTAGTGTTCGTCATTTTGTTTTCTACATAATGATTTATATGTGTTAATGTCATGTTTTTACAACAAGAATTGTATCAATCAATATCTTTAAAATTGATTTATGTACCTGTCGGCATGATGCTTTAGCAGCCCATCGGCAATCTATTTTGAATAGTCGTTGATCAACTTTGTTAGTTTTTTTGAAGCCTCGTCCGAGATGTTGAACCCTTTAAATGAGTAATTCTTCCGTTCTTCCGAACTGACAGACTCTACTTTTTCTTTTTCTTTGAAAGCAGTTGATGGATTATCAACTATGATAATATGCTCTTCAGCAGTAGCTTCTACTATGACATCCACCTGAAAAAGTAGAATTATCAATGCTAATTGCAGATATACAACAAATTGTTCATCTATTGCAATAGATAAGTCTTATGTTGCAAAAGATGGATCATCTGTTGGGATAAATTCGAATAGGTAAAATAGGGCGGTATGATAATTTCGAACAGATAACCTATCTGTTGCAATATAAGACTCACATGTTAGTAGAAATTAAAATAGTACGAAAACCTATTTGATTTACTGAAATAGACGAACCTATATTGCAATATATAATGCATCTGATGCAATAGGTTAGACAACAGTTGCAATAAATGTATATATCTGTTTGATAATTTTCAGTAGATGTATCATCTATTGAAATAGATATGCGCGTGTTTGTTTGTTGGAACAAATGATATACATTCACCTTTTTTAGCTCATGTTGCTTTCCTGTGGCCCTTGTACATTGAGCAACGGTACAAAACAAAGACAGAGGCATTTCAATTTTAATTTTTTCGATGCTTTGATGATGCCTTGAAAATATGTTTCCTTCTTCTCTTAGTCACCTTGATCTCTAGTGGAGTGTATGAATATGAAATCCTCTTTGATGAAATGACACTTCTCTTAGATGTCATTTTCTTTACAGAAGCAGTTAGTGTATTAATAGCATTAATCACTTGACATTTGCATACAGAACAATCGCTAGATGTGGCAAAATCTATATAACCAGTATGATCATAATCATAATGGCTTGTTGTTTAAAAAACTGTAAGAGGAGCATCACTATCCCCAACAGCAGAACCACTACTACAACCACTACCATCATCAACAACAACAAGCCCATCCTCTAAAATTATTTTTTCTGTGATGGTTGTTGCTCCAAACAATTCTATTTTTATTCTATCAATGACCATAGGGTCCATTTTATTCTATCAACGACCATAGGGTTCGATAAAATTTGCACAGATCGTAAAGTAAGAAAAAATAGCATCTTCAACTCTCGATTGGTCGGAATAAGCCACGGATGGATAATCTAAAATAAATCAGTACATTTATTAGAATGATGATGAAATCATTTAAAATAATCATTAACTAAAATAAAAACTTGATTAGAATTAGACTTACAACTTCCTTCGGGGGATTAAAAAGATCAAGAAATTTTATATTTTTATCAGTTTTGGCCGACAACCATCTTAGGATTCTTGAACAAGAAACTTTTTTTTGGTAGTTCACTTTTTGTCTCAAATAAGAAATGACTTCAAATGCCCAAGCCTATAACATAACGCCAATAAATCAAAAGCATTATTGAATAAAAAAATGAACCATATCATAATAAAAGAAATATTTACCATGAAATTCCATGAAAAACCATATAAGTTGACTGTCTTTGGCATTAACGGAGTCAACAAATATTTGACAGTCATTTTGAAGCTTTCATAACCCCAAGGATAGCTGTTAAATACCTCAAGATCTTCCGAGAGATTTATTAAACCAAGGCTTATGTTGTTGTTAACGTCTCTCGTCCAAAGAATATTATGTACAAACCAAATCAAGCACAATGATTGCGTGTGCTTCTTTGAAAGTATTTTACCTTTCAACGCTTCTATTAAATTTTTATTTTTGAAGCTTGGACCAACAATGAACACCTGGTCATTACGATCACTCGACTTGCCTTTGCCATTTTTGGGTGTGCGGGGTACTTTTTGGGGGTTAGAGTAGGTATAACTTGAGAAAGAGAAGGAGGATAATACTTTAGTCTAGTAACTATGACAAACTCCTTACGACCAAAGCAAATAGGCATGCCATAGTAATTTATCCACAGCTCATCCATCTTATCTTTATTTTCATACATAAACCTACGCTTGAGAAGATCATATACCATTTTCATCTGAAAACGAGCATTGTTGTCCTCCGGCAAATCAAGATATTGCCCAAAGCAACTTTCCCTGAAATAAGAATCCAATTTTTATTATCAAAGTATTGTTCTGAAGGCTTCGAAAGATTTTCCCATGACTGACTTAACCACGTAATCACCCGTTAAATCTGTGGCACCATCGCACTGCATTCTCACAGGATAATGATTAATGCTGAAGGTTTTGACCAACTCTTCGGCATAAAGGCTATTAGCATTTGGATCATCTCTTTTAAAATATTCCCCCTTCCCGTGTTCGTTATCTTCTGCTCCTGATTGAGATAACGCTTGTAAAGCAAGCTCATAGAGTGGTGGATGTAGCCTAGCTGCTTCATTTGTTCCTTTACTTGGACTTGATTCAGTTTCTTTTCTTTTGGGAGCCATATTATCTTAAATTAATAGAAACATAAAATAAATTATAGTTGATTAATGCATCATTAAAAAAAGATAACAGTAAATCTAACGTGCACAACACTAAAATAATAGTTCCAACAGGCCACACATCTATTGCACCAGGTATGTTATCTGTTACAACATATAACCGACCTATTGAAATAGATGAGTAAACCATTGGAAATAATAAAAACAAATCACTAATCTATTGCACCATGTAGTTTATCTAATGCAACGTATAACCAATCTGTTGCAACAGATGAGTAAACCATTGGAAATAATAAAAATATATCACTAATTTGGTGCACCAGGTAGTTTATCTATTGCAACATATAACCAATCTATTGCAATAGATGAGTAATTCATTAGAAACAGTTATAACAGATCACTCATCTGTTGCACCAGGAAGGTTATCTATTGCAATACATAACCAACGTATTGCAACAGATGCGTAATCTATTGGAAACAGTAAAAATAAATCACTGATCTATTGTACCAGGAAGGTTATCTGTTACAACATATAACCAACCTGTTGCAACGGATGAGTAATTCATTGGAAATAGTAAAAATAGATCACTGATCTGTTGCACCAGGTATGATATCTGTTGCATCATATAACCAACCTATTGCGACGGATGAGTAACCCATTGGAAACAATAAAAACAGACCATTCCTCTGTTGAAACAGATCACTCATCTATTGCAAAATGAGTTATCTATTATAAAAGGAGCTGTTTGTTAGATTTTTTCCAAATAGAAGAGTCGTTTGTCACAACAGATGAATAATCTATTAGATTGTTCATCTGTTGCATCAGATTTTTATTATTGCATCAGATGGTTTATCTGTTGCAACACCATTTTTACCAAGACAAATAACAAATCAATCCAGCAACACCAACACAACACACATACACAGACTAATAACATCAATGGTGACCAAAAATCACCAACAAATCAAATCAACAGTTCAACAACAAGAAGAAAAAATTCTAGAAATTCAAGTTTTATTCAGTCCACATTTCAAATTTAAGCAATAAATATTGAAATTTTTAACCAATACTAGAAGAGAAGTTGGCTCAAATTTCTCTGTTTCTTCATAACTAAAAAGACAACTTTTTACCGGTGAAAGAAGAAATGGGACGACGAAGAACTCGAAGTTGTCACCGAAGAAGTCTTCATGTCAATTGACGGTTGAAGTCGAAAAGAAACTTGCCCGACTATTTATCGCTGGTGGTTGAAGTCGCTATTAGTTGGAAGAGAGATGAGAGAAGCTGTCGAGAGAGAGAGAGAAGAGAGAGACTGGTTGATTTGGATTGAAGAAGGGTGTGGGTTGGGTTGATTTGTATTTTTAAAAATATTAGAAAGTTTAATCAAGTCCACAATTAACTTAATCAAGTTTCTTAATTATGTTTGACCCTTTAAGTTGGTCAATGTCACCAATCCTTCATTCAAGACTTAAAAGACACCTTTTCTTCAATTTTCTTTCTTTACTTATCATTGATTTTTATGTTTTTATCCTATATCTCAAAATTATTATATTTTATTATTTTGTTATTTGAAACTATTTTATTTTTATTCATGAAAAAGTAATGTCTTAATTATAATAGTAACAGTTTATTGATTATTTCTTTTAGGGAGGTAAATTGCGTGGTATGATAATCAATATTTTAAGAAATTATGATTTTTTTATCATTTGAAAGATAAGATTTTAGGGTTGATTTGCATCCTATAATAGCTTGTATTTAATTGCATTGTTTCTATTTATAAAATGATGTTAGGAATTTTGATTTCTATGAATTTTTTAATTATGTTTAAAAATTTTAAAAGTTATTACTGTATTTTAAATAATTTTTGTGTTTATTATGCTATTTTTATTATATTATAAATTAAAAATCAAAGAAACAGTGGATTACGCTCCATGCCCCATGCTTACGCCTCGCCCCGAGGTATGTAAAACGTTTCGTCTCACATCCGCGCCTTTTAAAATACTAATTTCAAGTAAATAGTTATGTGCGTTTATACCCCGGAGACATACGATATACAAAATTGTGTTGTATAATTTTTAAATAGGGAATTGTATATTAAGAAAATACGAGTAATTTTTTCTCACGTTTAAGCAATCCTGTGAAAATATCAAATTTGTAAGACATACCCATATGGAAAAAAGACTATGCATAAGAATGAAATCACATAAATCATGTCGCACTCTCACAAGAAAGGCTGTGATTTGACCTTCTTTATTAGGGAGGAATTAGTTATGTTTGAATTATGATTTAAAAAACTATAATAATGTCAAATTCTTAGATATTTTTTGCAAAATTTAATTCTCTTAATTGAAATAAGGACACCATTCAATAAGATAATAACTACATATTTTATGAGATGATCAAAAAATTTTAATCTCCTGTTAAAAGTAAAATTCCACAAGCCAACAAAAAATAAGCTTGCACTATACCATAGTCAAAACATAATGTAGGCGTGATCTAGTGTTGGATGACTTTACTAACTATTAATTGAAACCCACCCCAACAAGGTATTTATAAGTTAACACAAATGAATCATGTTTGAAAAATTCTAGAGCTACCACTTACCATTAAGAGCAATAAGGGAGATTGAATTTTTGGCTTCTGTAAGAATTTTCGTACGGCTACAAATAATTAAAAGGAGCTTATACCCCTTCCTGAAGGACTTATGCTGGTGGAGGGACACAATCTTTATCCCATGAAAGATAAATATTGATTCTAAAGAGATAATCACTATGCTCCAAAATGGAACTTACAATCACTCTATTATTGATGTTTGTAGGTATGTGCTGAGAAGAATAGGGAGTTCATTAGTGGTGCCTTGTTTTAGGGAACAAAACTTTGTTGCGGATACTTTAGCTAAGGAAGGAACAACAAGAAAGCTTTTTGAAAATATAAATTTTTTTGTAGTTCATCCTATATATGCCCTCGAACAAGTCTGACAAACATTCTAAGAACTTCTCGTATTAGGAATTCAAACATTGTCCTAATTCTCATAAGATTAATGCTTTTATTTTGGAGCCTGACTAATAGTCGACCATGTTTGTATTAACACTTTATTAAGTTTTCTATTTAATGCAATATCACTAACTTCCAAACATAAAAAATTATGTAAACGTTCATTTTTTTAATTTTAACTTGTTGAGAATAAAGGAAGAGCGTCATTCGATCCGAACAAGAAAGCTTGTATTTTCACTACTACTTTTCTTATTAACAAGATCCCTTCAAGGGTCCTTCATGGAAAAACTTCCTATCATAGATTGTTTGGTAAGACACCTGATTGTAGTTCATTAAAGTATTTTGGATGTTTGTGCTATGCTAGCACTTTGTCACATGGGAGAGGGAAGTTTGAATCAAGAGCACAAGCTTGTGTCTTTCTTGGTTATCCCGTTAATCAAAAGGATTTTAAACTCTTAGAGTTGAATACACAGAAAATAATTGTCACTAGAGATGTCCAGTTCTATGAGAACATTTTCCCCTTTACAAAGAATCCCAAATCATCTCCACCTATCTTTTCTGTACCAGGCTATGAAACTGTTTCTTTCACTGATGACACACTCTTTTTCAACACAAATTCCACAAACCACACTTTTTCACTTTCAGATACACTACCAATTTTAGATTTTTCACATTCACAATCAACCCCACTTTCTCCACCAGAAAATCTACCTACAACCAGTACACCACTTCTTAGGCGATCAGACAGAACTAATAAAGGTGTACTTCCGGTTCATTTATAAGATTATTTCTGTAACAATATGTTTTTTAGCTCAGTCATTGAGTCTTGTTTTGCATCTTCTATTGCGCCTAATTATATTTCTTTTGCTGTACTCTCTTTATCAAATCAACTCATTCTTGAATCAGAGTCTAAAATCAAAGAACCAACTAGTTATCACCAGGCATCTACTAATCCAGATTGGTGTAGTGCTATAGATGATGAACTAGCAGCTCTACAGTCCAACCATACTTGGAATGTGGTTCCACTTCCACCTAGAAGGAAGGCTTTACCTTGTGAATGAGTTTACAAAGTAAAGAATCATGTAGATGGATCACTTGAGAGGCTAAAAGCTAGGCTGGTCATAAGGGGGGACATCCAAAAAGAAGGGGTAGATTTCAATGAAACCTTCTCCCCCGTAGTCAAAATGACTACAATCTGATGCATTTTATCTATGGCTGCTAAAAGGCATTGGGATATTTCTTAATTTTCTGTTAAAAATGCTTTTTTGTAAGAAGATTTGCAAGAAGAAGTGTATATGAAGTTTCCACCTAGTTTGTCTTCTCCTGATCCTAATTTGGTGTGCAAACTCAACAAATCGCTTTATGGTTTGAGGCAAGCTTCTAGGCAATGGTATGCCAAACTTGCAGGTGCTCATAATTTCAAAGGTTACAGTGCTTCTCTCAATGACTATTCTCTATTTTTCAAAAAGAGTGGTTCTTTGATATCTATTGTGGCTGTCTACATCGATGATATCCTCATTACAGGTAGTGACACCAAAGAGATTGAGTGTCTAAAACATTTTTTTCATTGTGAATTCAAAATCAAAGACCTAGGACTTCTACATTACTTTTTGGGAATGGAAATATTAAGAGAAGATAATGGAATTATCATCAGTCAAAGGAAATATACCTTTGATTTGATTCAAGAGTTTGACATTTCTCATCTGCATCCTGTATCATCTCCGATAGATCCTTCTTGTAAACTTTCTGAATCATCAGGAACACCCATGTCAGATCCTTCTGTTTACAGGCATTTGATTGGCAAGTTAAATTATTTAACTCATACCAGGCCAGATCTATGCTATGCAGTATTAACATTGAGTCAATATATGCAAACTCCCTATGATATATATTTCACAACAACTTTAAGGGTTCTGCGTTACTTGAAAGGACATTCTTGTCGAGGGATCTTCTTATCCGCATCTTTATCTTTCTCCCTAATCCATTTTGCAATGCAGATTGGTCGTCTTGCCCAGATTCTCGTCGATCAATCAGTGGGTTTGACATCTCTATGGAAGGTTCTCCCATTTCTTGGAAATCCAAGAAGCAAGCATCTGTGTCTCTTTCATCAGCTGAAGCGGAATATCGATCGATGAGACGAATAGTTGCGGAGCTCACTTGGTTAACTCGCTTACTATCTGATCTATTAGTTCCACCGGCTTTGCCGATACCCGTTCGTTCCAACAGTCAAGCAGTGATTCATATCGCTAGAAATCCCGTATTCCACGAACGCATAAAACATGTGGAGTTAGATTGTCATTTCGTTCGGCAACAATTTCTTTTTGGGCTCATTTCTCTTCACTATCTCCTTTCAAAAGGATCAACTTGCCGACATATTCACAAAGTTCCTTTCTGGACCATCGCACCACCATCTTCTTACCAAGATGAGACTCACTTCGATCCTCTCCATCTTGAGGGGGGATGTTGAGAATAAAGGAAGAGCGTCATTCGATCCAAACAAGAAAGCTTCATTTGTTAGGCGAAATAAATATTTAGGCCGAAATAAACATTTTCAGTAGAAAACAAGAACATGGGCCAACTTAGAATAGAAGGTTACTTTATTTTAGCTTAAAAGAGAAGCTTCTTCTTTTATATTTAGTATTTTTAGTTTCATTGTTTAACTTAGAAGAGAAGATTCTTTCTTTAGTTTAGCTTGTATAAATAAAGTCATTGACAAGGAATATAGAGAGAGAAAATTTTCCAAACTTTGTTCCAACTTTTTCTACATAACTTTTTGAATTCCAAATCAAATCAATTTTTTTAATTTTATGTTTCGAAATTTTACCCAAAACCAAACCAAATAACAATAAATATTTGGTTCAATTTTTTTAATTTAATTTGAATAGTACACACCCTTTACTGGGACACATTTGGCCATGATTTTTTTTTTTTTTAAGAATTAAACTCCTAAAAACACATTTAGTCATGAAATTTTAGAAAATCATGTTTCCACTTTATTTACTTATTTCAAAAAATTTCAAAAACAACAGCAATGTGTTTTCACCCTTTCACTCAAAATTACTCACAAAATTTAAAAACAACTCTAATTTATTTCATGGCCAAATATAACTCTAATTTTCAAATATCATTTTTCACTACAAAAATAGAAACTACTTTCTTCTATTTTTACAATGAAACGTGGTCGAATGCTTATTTTATTTGTCGTGTTTTGTTTTGTACACCACTTAAAAATACATTATTATAACAACAACATACCGAGTAAAATTTTATAAGTGGGGTATGGGGAGGAAAAAATATACGTAGATCTTACCAATGTGCCTTAGGGAGGTCGAGCAATTTGACTAAATTATCTTTATTTATTACCCCTCCCTAGTTAATACTTTGTCTTTTGCACCATATTAATATCTCTCTGTATCTATAATTTTTAATATATTAAAAGTGTGAAGATCTTAGAAAAGTGATTTGAATTTTTTACCCTTCATTAAAAGTCTTTTCTCTTGAAAAAATAGTTTTTTCAGTATTTAATTATATTTATAATATTTAAATTAATGAGTCCTAAAATATATGGTAAAAGAAAAATAAGGAAAGGGATATTCAACAACCTATTAATTGTAATCACGTAAAAGAATTATATTAGGTTTAGATGGTAAGAAAAAAAAACAAAAAAATATTCAACAATCTATTAGTAATTGTAATCATGAAAAATAATTATATTAAGTTTAGGACGTGCTTTATTTACAAAAGGTTTTCAGCCGTAAATGAAAAAAAAATTCTCAATACAAAATTGATTGTTTTTTCCCAGATTCATAGCCTTTTTTCAAATTCAATTCTTTCAAATCATACTATATTTTTTTTTTTCAATTAATTTGCATAAATTATTGCGGTTGCATATAACTAATAGAGGTGCAATAAATTAATGATTTAATTTTTGTATTTAAATTTTTGCAGAGACTGATTGATTCATGCGACAACCGTTATTGTTAAATGCCTCAATATTTATTAATTGAGGAACAATTAAAGGAGTACTATAATATTTGGTGCGAGGTATAGATTATAATAATTCTAGGATAAACTGTGGGATTATTTTATCCCATGTTTGATTGATGGGATAACTTAGTCAAAGATTACTTATCCCACCATTTGTGCCTTAGTATGGTGGGATAACTAATTCTGAAAAAATTAATTTTGAAATTAATTATTCTGGAATAACTTGTTTCCAATCAAATGACCCCTTGAATGAGGAACAAATGGAAGAGTACTGAATATTGGAGAAGAAGAAGGGTGGGTAAAGAGGTCAAAATCTAGAATTTCATCATCAATAATTGAAATTTTACATTATGGACATCCTTTCTTATTTGCAATTAAATTAGTAGCTCAATTGATTTTGAACTTTTTGATAATTTTTTTATTAGGTTATCTTTTGTTTTGATAATAAAACACTTCTCCATTAAAAAAAAAACAGGTAAATATTGAATTATTTTTAGTTAACAAAAAATTAGTTTAGTTAACACACGACTTTCCTGAAAAATAAAGTATAATATCGAATGTTGATTTTGTTTTTGTTTTGGAGTACAATTAAAAGGTCAGTAAATATATGGTATATTAGATTATTTGTTTATTTGTCTTGGATTTTATATTTTTCATCTCCTTTTACCATTAGTTTCTTATTTTTTATTTTACATAAATCCTAAAAGTCAAAGTGAAAAGATTGATAGTAGCCATTTTTTCCTCACTGAATGTGTCCTTTTTGAGGTAAAGTTTTCTTAGTAATTTGATATAGGCAAGAAATCATAATATTTTTTTACTTATAAATCAATTAAAATTTTATCTTATTTAGGATCAAAATTTACAACAAACATATCCTCTTCAACTTCTAGTTTTTTCTTCTTATTTGATTTTGATTCATATTGGCTTTTACATTTATTATCATCATCTTTTATATTTTTCTTTATTTCTTACATATATATTGCATAAAAAATAATAATTCAATTTCATGAAATTTGAATTAGATTTGTTCTTTTCATTTGTAAAATGAGATACGATACATATTTATTTATATTATTTAAATAAATATGATATTTTTTAACGTGAATTGCTACTTTTTAATAATGTTGTTCTTAAGTAGCAAGCCTAAAATGAAGAATAAACATCAACTTTATAGCACAATCTGTCATTGTATATATTTTAATTTATTATCAGTAAATATATTAATAGCAGAATATATGAGGAGATGTAATAAAGGATTATCGTATGGAATGACCAAGAGACCTTTATATAGATGTTGAAGGAGGTTGGCAACAAAAAATGATCTTTTAACTAAAGTCTTAAAAGATAAGCTTAGGACTTATTTGGGATTTGTAGAATAGTAGAAGTTATTTTTCACAAGTTAAATACAATAATAAAATATATTGATGAAATGGGTTGACAACTTCTTAAATTTATTGATAAATTTTATTCAAACACTCAATATGATTCTCACAAATTTTATATGGTTTAACTGAGATATTTAAGAGATGCGTGAAAATAGGTAGAAAAATAATTTTTCTAAATTGAAAGTGTCTAAAAGTAATACTTTAGGTAAATTCTTTACGTAGTATATTATCTTTCCCTATAATAGTAAAAATATTAATTTCTTGTCTTCTAAAAATATTAATTTCTTGTCTTCTAACACTTTCTAACGACATATAAATTGATCCATAAGTTATATTCGAAAATTTTTTAAAGATTTTTTTTGTTGTTCGATACCCTTGGTAATCTTTTTTAATTTAGTTTGATGTGGTTTTTAATTAATGCTTTTTATAAATTTTTATGAATATATTAATTTTATATTTAAGTGTTTTTTCTATTTAGTAAAATCATAAATTTATTAATTATATTAATCTAGTCATTTCTTTATAACATCAAAGTAAATTTATAAAATCAAATTTATTGAAGCGAGGTACACGCGTACACTTAATTATTTTATTATTATAAGAGTAGAGTTATAAACAAACAACTAATTATGTCTTGATTTTCTAAAATAACAAATATCATGGACCATCTATTTTCAGTAAGAATAATGAGTAAAGTGGAACATATGGAGTATCCCCCACCCCCACCTCCACCCCAACCCCCCACCACCACCCCAAACCTTTAAAATTAAACAACTACATAAACTACTATTGTATTAGTCAAGTTTAGAATTTTAAACATCATTATAAGGTTAGCTTAGTAAAATAACTGCTAATTAAACTTTCTTAAAGGATAAATTTTAGTAAAATAACTGCTAATTAAACTTTCTTAAAGGATGTGTCAGGTCAACACAATTCAAGTAATATGAAATAGAGGAAATAGTAATATGAGTATGGAATACATTCATACTTTTGTTCTAATCTTGTGATGGTCTTTAATTTATACCCTTATAACAAATATTTTTTTGCGAGACATAAACCTATATTTTTGTATTATATGTTCATATATGACTTCAGTTTCTAAGAAATTTATGCTCCACTAAGCATAAGTTCAATTATTAAAGGACAAAAATTAAAAATCAACTATTTGAAGAATAAAAATTAGAAATCAACTCATTTAAAGCGTCAAACATGCTATTTTATAGAATGTCAAATACATAAAGTAGCATACTTAAGTATTAAATTACAAAAAATAACAACACTTTTATCAAATTATATTTTATAGCATATGTATTTGTATTTTTG
>NC_061120.1:184632896-184820050 GCF_002878395.1 Capsicum annuum | reverse complement strand
TTTGTATTTTTGTAGCAACAGTTTGCAAAAATACAAAATACAACTTGTTATATTATGTAATTATGAAACTATTGCTATGAAACTCATAATTAAGGAGATAAGTATGCTATTTCTGAATTTTGCCCTTTTATGGATAAGTTTCCCATCTCTTCTCAGGCCTCTAACAATTTGTCCTATCTTGTTACGATCATTATATGAGAATAGGTGTGGCTCATAGATAAAACTAGTAAGCAATTGCTTTAGACCTTCAAAACATTGAATCCTCAAAAAAATTTAGTGGTGAATTTTATGATTTTATTTCACATAAAACAATATTAAAGACTGAAAAAAATTAATTTTTTTTAAAGAAACTATCTACCTTTTACCAAAACTATTTTAAAACTTTCAATTTAAGAATTTAAATCTCCATATCAATAAATAAAGTTTCTACAACAACATCCACGTAATGTATTGCAAATACATGGCTATCATCTTATTGAATATAATTCTTAATTTTATATTACTATATGAGATTAACTAAAGACTTTATGTCACTTAAAAATACTGCACTATAAACAACAAATAAGTAAAAATTAATAAGATAACTCTAAATTATTATCTTCTTATGCGTATTAAAATATACTTAAGGCCTCTAATAAAAATCTAGCTATTAATTTTATTGATGCACTCTTATTTAAGAAACAATGCGAACCATCTTGAATTTGCCTCTTGTTATCTTTTTATTTTTCTCTTCAGTAAATCAATTTTGTTCAAATCTTTTATTTTATTGAGATGTTCATAGAGAGAGTAGTGGACTAAATTTATAGTATCCATTATTTTTCAAGAGTTAGATAACAACAAATCATGGCCCAATAAGTGTAAACATTTTATTATACCAAACAACCTTAAAAAAAGTTTTAATAAAAAAGATCACTCTGTTATAATACTATAAGTATGTTATTACTGATTAGCGGGAAGTAGCAAAATTTTTGAAAGCTTTCTTCAAGAAAAACGAGGCCAACACAAAAAGAGAATAAAATTGAAGAAGAATTATGTTTTCTTCCTTTCTCAAAATGTTTTAGTTAATCTCTCAAATTTATTCATGCTCTAGGTGTCAAGAGCCTCAATTGTGATCGTGTCAGTGCCACAATTGAAATCAAATAATGTAATTATATTCATCATAGATGGCTAATGCCGTATAAACCCCTAATGTAATAAATGTTTTCCCCCAATACCAAAGCTTTCTACTATTGAATGATCAATCAAACTCCTTGTTGAAAATATTTTTTCAAATAGAAAAAAAGATTTTATGAGGTTTGTAGGACATTTAGTTAAAAGTGACAAAAGAGTATGAAAATGAGGTGTAGGTGACTCAAGTCTTAATAATTAAGTGGAGGTGACAATTATTTTATTATGAATCAAGAAAGTTGAAAAAGTTTGAAACTAGCCCACAAGTTTTTAAATTTACACTTTCATCCAAATGTTAGTTAATATAACAGGAAGCAGAGGAAAAAATGTGTTTCTCTCTCTTCTCATCCGTTGTTGTTTACTCTCTCTTAGCAATTTTTGTTGTTCATTGTTGCTAGTGCTTATTCATCATCTTCTGCTTCATTGTCATCATCTTCAACTTCATTATCATCATCTTCTACTTCATTATCCACTTCATCTTCTTCTTGTCGACCATTGTTTTTGTTGTTCATTGTTGCTGGTGCTTTATTCATTATCTTCTGCTTCATTGTCATCATCTTCAACTTTATTATCATCATCTTCTACTTCATTATCCATTTCATCTTCTTCTTGTCAACCATTGTTGTTGTTTTTACTGCTACTGCTGCTACTTGAACAATTTTTTAGGTCAAATTTTATTTCGTACATCTCTTTGACATTACTTCATAGGTGACCTTGGTAAGTAAAATTATAATTTTTAGTTGAATTTGTCATCTGGGTACACTGCTACTGCTATTTTTTTAACAATGGAAAGATCCGTTCATGAATCCAACATAAGAGCCATCTGTTTAAATAGCTCACTCATCTATTGCGACAGATGAGTAATCTGTTGCACTGGAAGACTCATATGTTAGATTCATGAACGTGTTCTATATAGTGCCCGTAATATGAATAGAATAGATGGGTCATCAGTTGCAACAACTGTTGCAACAGACTAGTTATCTGTTGCATCAGGTGAGTTTTTTGTTGCAACAGATTAGTTATCTGTTGCAACAAATGAGTAATCTATTTGGAACAACACAAAACAACTCCTCCACAAACCCAACAGATAATCAATATATTTCAAAACTATTGCTATTGCTATTGGATTCAAAATTATTTCTTACGTCTAATTGTCGACATATTTGTTGAGAATAAGAAATAGACAAAAACATAAATTTTTTATTAAATAAAAATAAAATACATTAGGTTGGTAGTTGGAATATAAATAAGAATAAAAACACACACGCTAAAAGAATAAACATAACCTAATTATTATTATTATTATTATTATTATTATTATTATTATCATCATCATCATCATTATTATTATTGCCAGCTGGCCAATCGTCAACCGACAGCAGCAGGGGCCTCCCAGCCTGTGAGTCTCTCGGAGCATCCTTGCTCTCACGGCGCCCAACTCCCACTGCAGGTCATGAACCTGCATTTGAAGTTCCCGCACCACATCTCACAGAAAAGAAACGTCCCAAATAGGATCAGCCATATCTAGAACACACATGAATTGATAAAAAAAAGTAAAAACACAAGTGAAGAAAAGAGTCCGAATGTAATACACCATATACTACCAATTGGGTATATTTACACAAAAGCAAGAAAAAAACTTACTTGAGTCAGGAAAAAGATATCTGGTATCTGGTCTTTGAAGAGAAAGTAGTTGAAGGTGTAATATGAAAGACACAATGCAAGAAATAAATAGAGTGTAGTAGAATGAACAAGTAAGGAGGAACCTATTTATATATGATTGAATTTGAATGAGTTAGGCAAAAAGGCGCGATTGTTTGTTCACCTCCATTTGTTAATTACATTCAAACTGGTGACTTTTTGATTACTATGAAAAGTTATGACTTTTCAGCTTAATATTATTAATTAGTTCTTAAATTTAAATAACTTTTTTCTCATTTAAATAATTGAAGACTTCTCACCTTTTCAATAACCATTTTTATTGAGTTGTGACAACAGATAACCCATCTGTGACAACACATATACCATTTGTTGCAATAAATCGACCATCTGTTGCATCAGATAATCTATCTATTGCAACATATAATCAATCTGTTGCAACAAATAATCTATCTTTTTTAATAATCATCATATAGTTTCATTAATTCAAATTGGTGACTTTTTATTATATAAATTAGAAAAATAGAGTCAAAAATAAAAATGGTGAAAAATCACTACTTGTCGCCTATTTAATATTAACATAAATTATTCAAGATTCAATAACCATTTTTTTACGATTATAAATTGTGTTTATCATTTATTTCCTTATTATTTTCTGTGAAAAGATATGAATTAATTAAATCAAGCTGGTGAGTTTTTATTATTGTGACAAGTCATGACTTTTCAGCTTATTATTATTAATTAGTTCTTAAATAAAAATAACTTTTTTCTCAATTAAATAATCGAAGACTTCTCACCTTTTCAATAAACATTTCTTTTAATAAAATAATAACCATTTTTATTGAGTTGTGGCAACAAATTATATATCTGTTGCATCAGATAACCCATCTGTGGCAACATATATACCATCTGTTGCAACAAATCGACCATCTGTTGAAGGAGCTTTGTTTATTTCTTCTAATAACTGATTCATCAGTCGTAATAGATGGGGGATTTGATTCATCAGTTGTTTTTAATGTGTTAGACAGAAAGTCATGACTATTCACCTTTTTTTAACAATCATCATATACCTTAATTAATCCAATATGATAATTTTTTATTATATAATAAGTAAATAAATTAAAAAAATAGATTTTGGAAACAAAAATGGTGAAAAGTCACAATCAGTTATTAAAACTAAATAACAATTTTTTTACGATTATAAATTGTGTTTATCATTTATTTTCTTATTATTTATTTATGCGCCATTTTTCATATTAAATAATCAAAAAATTTTGACTTTTCACCCTCTCAATAACAATTACCCTTTTTTTTATTAATAACTGCCTGTTGCAATATATGATCCATCTATCACAATAGATTAACCATCTGTTGCAACATATGGTCCATCTACTGCCACAAACGCTCAATCCCTACCTCCAACTGTTGACATGTTGAGAATAAGGAATAGACAGAATGAAAATTAAATATTAAATAAGAATTAAAAATCCAAAGTCGATGAAACATAGATTTTTGAATCCATTATATACAAATATACAATAAAAAATAAAACATACATTAGGTTCCTTCCTTAGGTAGATCCGATATAATAAAAGAAAATACATACGCTAAAAGAAAAAAACATAATCGAATTATTATTGTTACTATTATTATTATTATTATTATTAAAATGATTGTCACCCAACCAATCGTCATCCGGCAGCTACAGGGACCTCCTCAGCCTTGCTCTCATGTTGCTCAACTCTCGCTGGAGTTCATGAATCTGCTTTTCAAGTTCTCGCGAGGAGTTTCATAGAATCATTTTGTACAAATCCGGATCAGACATATATAGAAGTGGAATAAACTGAACGAGTAAGGAGAGATCTATTTATAAAGGATTGAATTTGAATGGGTTAGTCAAAAAGTCATGACTATTCACCTCTTTTTTAATAATTACATCCCTTAAGTAAATAAAATTGGTGACTTTTCGAATGGGTTAGTCAAAAAGCCACAACCGTTCACCTTTTTATCAATAATAACATCCCTTAAGTAAATAAAACTGGAGACTTTTCAAATATGTAAATTAAAAAAATAGATCTAAATACAACATTTTATCTTTATTGTATTTCGAAAAGAAAAGAAAATTACTTCAAAATAAATCTAATAGATGGATAATCTGTTACAAAATATATTCTATCTGCTCGATAATTTACAACATATTTACAATTTGATGCAACAGATATATATATATCTATTTGATTATTTCTAACAGATAAGTCATATATTGCTACAATTGATCATGTGTCGTAACAAATGTCTATAATTGTTTGATAAATTTAATAGATGTGTCATTTGTTGCAATATGTTAGTCATCTGTTTATTCAAATTAATCCATAGATGGGCTAGGAAGAATAAGATGCATGCAAATGGATGGATCCACTTTCATGTGTGGGAGTTATGTATTACTAATAAGATCATCGAGACAACACACATAAAGTACAATGATTTTGTAAATACAGTTTTTAAACGATTAGGCATTGATCATTCAAACAAGACCCTGCATTGTACAGTTAAGTTTAATAGGTTCGAATTGATAAGGCCGAGGGCCCCATAAAGATGGTGTCGATACTTTTTTATGAATTAATGATGGTTGTTGCTCATGTTTATGCATGTCAAGTTTTGAGAAGGGATCAATATTTGGTGTCAGTGCAGAGATCCAATGGCAATTGGACTTAACTTTAAGTGTGCATTGGACTCTGAGAAGACCTTCGAAGCCTCGCACGACATCAAACAAGAACGAAAAACCAATAGAAATTTCCTTAGCCCAGATTTATACGGATGGGTTATTCGAGAAGATGATTATACTCCAAAAGAAGCCGTAGGAGAATACATGTGAGGGAAAGGGGAGTTGATGAAAGACTATATCATCTAAGATCTAATTAAAGAGAAAACATAGGGTAGCAAGGAATTTCTAGCGAAACGACTGATGAAACTAAAATAAAACATGAGAAATTTAAATCAAGTGCAAATATAGAAGTGTATCCAGTAATGAAAATTCGTCTGTTGTCTCTCTCAAAGAAAAATTGTACAGCTGAACACTTTGTTAGGGAACTAGGACTAGGTAGCATGGTCAGAATGTCACCTACATAGAAAATAGCAGAACACCAAGAAAGCAGCTTTCCAGACATCGAGGGTTGAAATGATGTACAATAAGTCAAGAAAAAATTGGCCAAGAACAGCTAAAATTAAAATAAGGAATCACGCGAAGACAATAATTTCTGAATTTTAAATTGCATTCCATGCCTTATTGTTTGTGGTTCTGATTAGGTCCACTGCTATCGACCTGATTGGAACCACAACCAAGATTGAAAGGAAGATTGAGTATCATTACTTCCTTAGAAATATGGATATAATTGATTATATTTTCTTGCCTTATCATGCTTTCAACATATCTTGGAGAAGATCAGAGGCTTGCCATAGTATGTGAATCCCGATAATTTTCAAGCTTGCCTCCAGCTTGCTGATTTGGTCTTCAAGTTTGTCACTGCCATCTTTGAGGTTAGTATAGAGTTCTTGGTCTTTTGTGAGCTCATCGATGAGGAACATTTTCTTTAAAGTTGTGGCATTGTAAAAGGCCTTTAAAAGGCTTAAATGATACATGGAGGGTCTCTATATTTATTTTAGGTCAACGTGTTGACACACACTCAAGCAGTGGTCCCAATAGTTGAACAACTCACTTTGTCGAGCGTTGTTCAACCAACCTTCTAAGGATTTGATAGGTTAATGATCCTAGAATTACATAATATTTGATCTAAACTAATTCAACTAATCTTATAGCCAAATGCTTGAAAATAACTTATTTGACTCCAAAAAAGTAACAAACAATTTAGATTAAATAAGGTACTAGGTATTTATAAGATCTTCTAATTTTATTTGCTATCTATTTATAATATCTATTTGGAGTCAAATAAGTTGTTTCCTAGCGTTTAGGCTATAGGATTAGTGTAATCAGTTTAGATCAAATGTTACATAATTCCAGGCTCCTTAACCTATCAAATCCTTTGAAGGTTGCAATGAACAAGCTGCATTGAACAACGCTCGTGAAATTGAGTTGTTTAACTATTTGGACCACTGCTTGAGTATGCATCAACATGTTGACCTACAAAAACATAGTGACTATCCATGTATCATTTAAGCCTTTTGAAGAAAGTGTTCTGGAAGCCTTCTGAAGGCCTTTTACATACCAACACTCCAAAGAAAGTGTTCCTCATCGATGAGCTCACAAAAGACCAAGAACTCTATACTAACCTCAGAGACGACAATGACAAACTTGACGACTAAATTAGCAAGCAGGAGGCAAGCTTGAAAATTATCGGGATTCACATACTACAACAAGCCTCTGATCTTCTCCAAGATATGTTGAAAACATGCTAAGGCAAGAAAACACAATCAATTATATCCATATTTCTAAGGAAGTTATGATACTCAATCTGCCTTTCAATCTTATTTGTGGTTCTAATCAGGTCAATAGTAGTGGACCTAATCAGAACCACAAGCAACAAGGCATGGGATGCAATTTAAAATTTAGAAATTTTCGCCTTCACTTAGATTCCTTATTTTAACTTCAGTTTTTCTTGGTGTAAGTTTTATTTACTTATTGTACATCATTACAACCCTTGTTGCCCGTAAAGCTGTTTTCTTGGTGTTCTGCTATTTTCTATGTAGGTGATCATTCCAATCACGATAGCTAGTCGCAGCTCCTTAGCAAAGTGCCCAGCTGTACTATTTTTCTTTGAGAGAGACAACAGAAGAATTTTCATTTTTGGATAAACTTTCATATTTGCACTTGATTCAGATTTCTCATGTTCTAAGTCAATTTCATCAGCTAGATTCTCTACAAATTCTCTCCTATCCTATGTTTCCTCTTCAATCAGTTCTCAGATGATATAATCTTCATCAACTCCCCTTTTCCTCTGTAGTATTCTCCTACCGCACCTTCTGGTGTATAATCATCACCTTGAGCAACCCAACCATATAAATTTGGGCCAAGGCACTAACGATATTGATTTTTGTCCTTGGTTGAAGTAGTGGGAGGCTTTGAAGGCCCTCTCAGAGTCTAATGCACCCTAAAAGTTAGTCCAATCGCTATCAAATCTTTTTACAATGTCATTAAAACTTGATCTCTTCATAAATCTTAACACATAAACATGAGAAACAACCATCATTAAATCTTAACAGGGTATCAAAACCATACTCATGGTCCCTCAGCCTTATCAGTTCGGACCTATCAAACTTAAATATAAATTTGCAGATATCTTGTTTGAATGATCAATGCCTAATAAGTAAAACACAACATTTACAAAATCAGTGTACTCTATGTGTGTTTTCATGACAATATGATCAGTAATACATACCTTCCACATATGAAGTGGTTCCATCTACAAGCAGCTTATTCCTCCGAATCCATCTTTACTATAGCCTTTTGTGTTTGTCGAGCAATAGTTGATCGACTTTCACTTCCTTATATCTACAAACAATAGAAAAACAACTGATGTCAACCAAGGGAAAAAAAATTACATTACCTATGTGTTGCAATACATTATCCATTTGTTGTAACAAACTCCACATCTATTGCAATAGATTTCCCATCTGTTCAACAGATGGGAAATCTATTGTAATAAGTTATACATTTGTTGCAACAGATGTGGTGTCTGTTACAACAAATGTGTAATTTGTTGGAATACATCAAACCAACCTTTCTAGTGATTTGATTTGTTCCAACAGCTGCTCCGTCTGTTGCAGCATCAATAATAAGAAAACACCACCAATTGTTTAAACACCATCAACAACACCACACCACACATTCCAACATCTCCAAACCCTCCAGCAACATCAATTAAAATATAAAAAATAAATAAAAAACAAAATACTTACAAAAAAAATGATACTTCCAACAAGGTTCTTAAACTTCTCCCAACAGATGACTTTTTTTGCTTAAAAACAACGGTTCGTTCATTCAAGACTTAAAAGTCACGTTTTCTTCAAATTTTTTAAATAAATAGGATATGGGTAAATGGTAAGTAAATAAAAAAATAGATGCAAATAAATAATTTAAATAACTTGCAAAGAAGAAGACGAGAATAAAAGAGCAATAGTGAACCATACCTGCAATATCAAAAGCAAGGAGATCAAAACAACAATTTCAGTTGAAAAAAAATATAGATTAATTGCAATTCGAAAGGATCTTCATGATAAATAGGAGAGAAAAGAGAGAGAAAAAAGAAGACGGTTGTGATAACCCTAAAGAGAAGAGAAAGAAAAAAGGAGAGAGAAATAAATTTATGGTTGAATTAGAGATAATTGTAGAGACGGGTTTAAATATTCATTAATATTCACTAATAACTTTGAGGGACACGAGGAGATGAGTGACATTGAAAAGATAAGATAAGACTACTTAAGGAGGAGAGTTTTGAGTTATCCCAGAAATATTTTTTACCGCCTTAGTATTTTATCTTTTTTATTTCTGACAGAAAATTACTTTAAAATTAAAAATAAGATTTTCAAACAGATATGTCATCTGTTGTAACAAATATTAATATCTATTTAAAAATTTCAAACAACCCAGTCATCTGTCACAACAGACGCAAATGTCTATTTTATAATTAAAACAGATAGGTAATTTGTTGCAAGAAATCTCAATATCTGCTTGGAAATTTCCAATAGCTTAGTCATCTGTTGTAATAGATTTTAGTATAATTAATTTAGCTAGAACTAGGGATGAGATGTTAAGGTTAACTACAACTTCTATTGAGTCTTTGTAATTGCATCATGTTGATATTGCGTTCCTCCCAACCTGAGTCATCAATAGATCAATCTGAGTTGAAACGATTCTTATTAACTTATTATTAAGCTAATACCTAAATTGATTTAGCTAGATATAGGGATGAGATGTTAGGGTCAACTACAACTTCAATTAAGTCTTTGCAATTACATCATGGACGTATTGCATTTCTCCCGACCTGAGTCGTCAATCGATTAATTTGAGTTGAAATAATTCTTAATTAACTAATTATCAAGATAATACCTAAATTGATTTAGCTAGAACTAGGGATGAGATTTTAGGGTCAACTACAACTTTAATTGAGTCTTTATAATTGCATCATGTTAGTATTGCATTCCTCTCAACCTGAGTCATCAATTAATTAATCTGAGTTGAAATGATTTTTATTAGCTTATTATTAAGATAATGCCTAAATTTATTTAGCTAGAACTAGGGATGAGATGTTACGGTCAACTACAACTTCAATTGAGTCTTTGCAATTGCATCATGTTGGTATTACATTTCTCCTAACCTGAGTTGTTAATCGTTCAATCTGAGTTGAAATGATTCTTATTAACTTATTATTAATCTAATACCTAAATTTATTTGCTATAAATAGGGATGAGAAGATAGAGTCAACTACAACTTCAATTGAGTCTTTGTAGTTGCATCATGTTGGTATTGCTTCTTGTATGCCCCAAACCTGGTACCCAAAATACTACACGGTGATCATGACCTCAAAGGACCAAAAGCTAACCCATGACTGATATCTGTACCTGAGCAATGCATAATATACTATATAAATGCATAATAAAAGGTTGAAAGGCCATAAGGTTCAAATATCTGATAAAACATAACATCTGGAAATATGGTATATCAATACAAAAATAAAACTGAAATAACTATCTGAAATGCTATTGTCTGAAAGCCTCTAAACTGTGGAGTTGATGGGACATGTCCCCAACTAACTCCGGACTACTGAAATAATAAAGTAATAAAATAATCATGCTATCCTCGAATGATGAGGACTCACTGCTAGTCTTGCTGCTGAACATCTGATCTATTAAGGATATTCTGGAGCTCGTACTTCTGAACCTATGGTATAAAACACCTTAGCGCAAACACGTCAGTACGTTTGAATGTACTAGTATGCAAGTGAGGTAGGCTAGATACAAGGGTTCATATGTATGAAAAATACTGACTGATTGAGTAACATGAACATGAGAATACATGCTTGAATACGTGAAATATAGCTGGGATCATGACATCACTGAATCTGAATACTAATAACATAAATTTTTGTATAACTGATATACTATTATCTGAATGACTATGTCTGACAGTCCTATTTCTGATGGAACTAGCTGAATTTCGTACTAATCTTGGTGAGTCTTAAATTCTATAGAACTATCTGAGTTCTATTACTGAGACTGAGACTGAGACTGTAACTGTGGGAAGTATTCATTTAACCAATATGCCCCTAATAATCTATTTTAGCTGAGTTGGGGTCCAATCTGTAACCCCAATTAGAAGGGTGTCAATACTGCACCACTGGTAAGGACAAGCTGTGAGTAATCCCTCATCTAATAGGTAATCTAAGGAGAACGGTGGGACCCTCATATAACAGGTTAGGTCACCTCATCTACCCTCAATTAGCAGGTTTTATGTCTCAACCTATGCTGGATACGTAGTTCTGGAGTGCAAGAATTGCTTATAAGAATCACACCCTCTACTCCCAGGTGAGTTCCCATCCTTGGGCTCACTCGGTGCTAAATTCTACTCCCATATGATTAGGCACTGAATTAATTATACTGAACTGATTGGACTGAGTTCACTGAGTTCCGTTGACTAATGAAATATTACTGAGATCTGATAACTGACTGAGATTAGTTTTACTGAGTCATGAGACTGACTGAATTCTACTGAACATGGCTTGACTGAGAGTATCTTGAAAACTGACACTGGCTTTAGGCACACAGCTAAATTATTGGGTACAACTACTCCCAGGACTCGATAGTATGAAACTGACAAGACATGACACTTCTTGACACATGACCATAGTCAATAATTCATAGTACAATCATTGGGGCTTTTCATAAAGTATTGGCATGCTATAAGCTTACACATGAATAGGAATACATGTAAACATATCATAATTTCATAATCCTAATCTCATGAGCATTACGTCAATCCATTACAAAGCATAACAATAATGTGAGAGTCATATTGAACATAAGGGAGAAACATGGATTCATCAATTTTGGTCACAAATGAGTCATGAGGCATAATTCCTATTCTCTTAGGCATTTTATCAAACACCTTGCATGAATATCTTTAGGCTTAGGCATGAATATTGAAATAATACATCATGGCAATATTTTACACTTTCAATGCAAGAATTTCAACTACATACTAACATATTTTCATGATAATCATTAGACTTCAACTTGAAAATCAAACGACAACATAAACATGGATATAATTCAATTCATACCATGGAATCCAAATTTTATATTTTAAATATATTTTTGAGCTTTATGAGTAAAAAAAAAACCCATGAATCACACTTGACATATCTGGGTGGATGGTTTCTTGAAGATTGGTGGAGGAAATCTTGAATTCTTGCCTTGGGATTAGGCACCTAGGGTTTCTTGTTCTAGGGGATTGATCTTTGAGAGAAACCCAAATTTGGTATTGTGGATGAATAATAAAGTTATGAGCTCTGGTCTGGTATAATTAGGGGTTAAAACGGGTGGAAAAAAACCCAAATATCCTTCTAAAAAATAGATTAAAATTGCTGATCGGATGTGGCAACGGTTTAGGCGATGGTCCATCGTTGGCTCGACGGTCCGTCGGCCCATCCCGTCGTACTTGGCCAGAACCTGAACTTTCTACCTCATTTGCAACGGTTTGAGCGATGGTCCGTCGCTAGTCCTGACCGTCACACTTGGCCAGAAGATGAGTTCACTACCTTAGTCGTGATGGCTTGGGTGATGGTCCATCGCTAGCTTGATGGTCTGTCGGCTTGACCGTTGCTTCTGGGTAGTTCCGACAGTTCTCTATAAAATGTTTATAACTTTTTACTCCAATACTGGATTTGGACAAAATTGGTATAGTTGGAAAACTAATTCAATTTCACATATAATAAAAAGTTGAAATTAGGAAAATTCTATCTGATTTAAATATTAATCATTTAGGAAGTCATCACTAACTCTTCTGGAGACTAGATTTGACTTAAAGAAAGTTTGGGGTATTATAGTTCTTCTCTACCTAAGTCATCAATCGATCAACCTGTGTTGAAATGATTCTTATTAACTTATTATTAAGATAATATCAAAATTAATTTAGCTATTACTATGGATGAGATGCTAGGGTCAACTATAACTTCAATTGAGTCTTTACAATTGTATCATGTTGGTATTCCATTTCTCCCGACCTGAGTCGTCAATCGATCAATCTAAGTTGAAACAATTCTTATTAAATTATTATTAATCTAATACCTAAATTGATTTATCTATAACTAGGGATGAGATTTTAGAGTCAACTATAACTTCAATTGATTTTTTGTAGTTGCATCATGTTGGTATTACGTTTCTCCCGACCTGAGTCATCAATCGATCAATCTGAGTTGAAATAATTCTTATTAAATTATTATTAAACTAATACATAAATTAATTAATTTAGAACTAGTGATGAGATGATATGGTCAACTACAACTTCAATTGAGTCTTTGCAATTACAACATATTGGTATTGTATTTCTCCCGACCTAAGTCGTCAATCGATCAATCTGAGTTGAAATGATTCTTATTAATTTATTAATAATCCAATACCTAAATTGATTTAGCTAGAACTAGGGATGAGATGTTAAGGTCAACTACAATTTGATTGAGTCTTTGCAATTGCATCATGTTGGTATTGCGTTACTCCCGACCTGAGTCGTCAATCAATGAATTTGAGTTGAAACAATTCTTATTAACTTATTATTAAGATAATACCTAAATTTTAGCTTGAACTACGAATGAGATGTTAGGGTCAACTACAACTTCAATTGAGTCTTTGCAATTACATCATGTTGGTATTGCGTTCCTCTCGACCTGAGTCGTCAATCGATAAATCTGAGTTGAAACAATTCTTATTATCTTATTATTAAGCAAATCTAAAATAATTAAGATCAATTCAGACTAAATTAACAATTTCAAAACTTGCTATTCTTTTTCAAAAATACAAATCAACCTATACAAATCATCCATTTGCAGAAAAAAATATTTCATCATTTCAAATCTCAAGTTCTCACTCTTTTATTTCTCTCTCAACAATACAAATAAAAAATACTCAACATATTGCTCAACCCTTCAAAATATATCGATTTTCTTCCCATTTTCGACCACATAGTTGTTATTTTGAATTCATTCTCGCTTGTTTTTGTCATTTTCTCTTTCTTTGAAGGTACCAAAGTTCGAGAAGAGTTGTACATTTTTTATTTATTTTAAAAATTTTGGATTTTTAGTTAATGGTGAAAAAGAAAACTTTTAGTTGTATTATCTTCGAGAATAAGTTAACAATTTTGAGATTTGATGCTAAAAACGTAGAAGCAACTTGAGAAAACCCTAGTTTTTGTTACAGTATTTCATTTATTATTGTTATATTATTGGATGGTATTTGTGGTATTATTGGTGGCTGTTGTTAGTGGTGTCGGTATTGGTGGTCTTGGTGGTGGTGTTGGTGGTCTTGGTATTTATGTCATTGCTTGTAGTGTTGGCGGTCTTTATGGTTGTGGTACGGGTATTGGTGGTATTGGTGGTGGTGTTGGTAGTCTTGGTGGTGGTGTTGGTATTGATGGCATTGGTGTTGGTGGTATTGGTAGTCTTAGTGGTCTTAGTGGTTTTGGTGGTCTTAGTGGTTTTGGTGGCATTGGTGGTGGTCTTTATGGTCCATCTATTACAACAGGTGGAACATCTGTTGGAAGATATTGAATAGGTCTTCAAACAAATTCCCTATTTGTTCCAACTGATGAGTTATCCATTGGAGTTTTTTTGGTAATGTGACGTATAATAATTTATTAAAATTTGTCTTACCTTTTTTAAAAATTATACAGACATCAAATGTAATGTATTTTTTGTTTTTCTATTGTTTGTAGACAAAAGATGTCTCCCGAAAGAAAAGAAACTCAACATGGATCAACTTTTGACCACCCAACAAAAAAGGCTAAAGTACAGATGGATTCGAAGGAACTTCCTGAACAATCTCAGTCAGGAAAAACTGAAGCTGAGAAAAGTTATGAAAAGGGAGGTGGAGAAGGGTATATAGAGGCCGATGAGGAAAATAAAAGTGAAAAGGAAAAGGAAGATAAACAAGAAGAGGAGAAGTATAAAGTGAGAAAGAGGATGCTGATCAACATGATAATAAACAAGAAGAGGAGGAAGTATAAAGTGAGAAAGAGGATGATGGTCAACATGATGATAATGCATTACCAATGGGGCATGAATTAAGATCAAAATCCCAACACGATCTTGTCAAAACTATTAGTATTGACAGGTTTCAAGTTGCGATGCTGATAGATGACCCTACAGAACTAATTGGTGATCTTGTACTTAAATGTCAGTTGGGGAAACCTTTTGATGAATTTAGGAATATTATGAAAAATGAAAACATAGATGAATTTTTTGAGAAGTGATGCTTTGGACGCTTTCTTGAGATGCTTGAGGACCACATTGCCTATTTCTAAATAAGCATGGTATATGGTCTTCTAAAGTGTAGGATCAAGTATGTAGGGGATGATAAAGATTCGATGGAGGGGGGGAAAATGGATGAAATTTGGATCAACTACTGTGGCATGCCAATTTGTTTTGGCATGAAAGAGTTTTCCATAGTGACAGGCTTGAGATGTGATCGTTCAATAGAACCTCTCATCAAGGAAACACCCCGCAAAAAGTCCATAGCAAGCAGGAAAGCCAAATCACCACCATCAAATTAAGGAAAGGCATTGTCCAAGTAACCACCCACCAAAACCAACAAATGCAAGGAAAAAAATAGATGGGTTGTTCGACATTAAGGGACGTAGCTATAAAGCGGTGGATTTGATAGAAAATTTTAAGGATAAAACCATACCAAAGTAGTACAAGGAGAAATTGTGCTTAGTTTAGTTTGCCCGTTCCGTTATATTGGCAAGAGATGTCAAGAAAATCATAGAAGATGATTTGTTGGCGGTTGCTGAGGATTTTGAGAAATTCAATGATTATCCCTGGAGATATGACAGCTACAACTTGACTGTCAAATATTTACTGACATAGCTATCCCTAAAGACGATCATATTATACGGATTTTCTTGGGCTTTCATGGTAAATTGAATCACTATTTATTTACTCATCCATTAATTTATATTGAATAATTATTATGACTTTTTTTTCTTGCTTTCTATTTACATATTTTAGGCTTGGGCATTCAAAGCCATTTCTTCCATCCGAAAGTAGGTCAAGGATTACCCGAATGAGGTTTCTCATCCAAGTATCCTTAGGTGGTTGGCTGTAAAGAGAAACACAAGAATTAAGAAGGCTGATCTCTTTAACCCTCCGGATGATACAATATGTCTTCTTTCAACTAAAATAATTTAACTCAAAGAAAGATATTGAAAAAGATATGCCATGCGTTGTGAAAGATGGGTCATCTATTGTAACAAATTACCTATCTACTGCAACTGGTACAACAGATGGGTAATCTATTATGATAGATGATCTATATTTTGCAATAAATTACCCATCTACTGTAAATTATACAATAAATGGGTAATCTGATGCAATATATTGCTAATCTATTACAACAGATAGATCAGCTGTTATGATAGGTAGATTATCTGTTTTATAAGTTGTCTGTGTTAACATGTAACCCAACTGGTTGTAAATTATTATATGATTTAAATATATTTATCTTTTTTATAGGTTGAGCATCCATGGATCGTGCCTACTGAGTAGGAGTTTGAGATGACTTCTTTTATTACTCTAGGCCTTGGAGATATAATAACAGACCCAATGGTAGAGCTAATAAAAAAAGAATTGGCTGGAGCAATAACCATAAGAAGAGAAGTTAGGCAAGGTCAGCCTAATATTGAGGCTCTTCATAACCAACCTACTGCAATAAATCTGGGTGCTTCTTCTTGGGGTATTACTGGTGGAGGTGTTGATATTAGTGGCAGCCATCTTGATGTTGCTGCCAGTCTGATGATGAGCATGTTGATGCTCGATAAAAAATAAATATATTTAAAATCAACCCTTACAAAGGTCCCTTTCACCCTTACACTGGTCCCTCTCACCCTTATAGTGGTCTCTCTCACCCCTTTTCACCCTTATGTTCTCACTGCAAATGCAAAGTGTGCAAAGAAAAATAGGATAAAATCCTTGAAAAACTAGAGGCTATCGCTAAAGCTACCGAGGAATTGAAATCCAAGAGGGGTGTCATACCATCTAAGAAGGTGAGGGAGCTATACACTCCTACAGTGGCGGTTAGAAGGAATAAAAAAATTATCCAAATACTCTCCAATCTAAAAATAGAAAAAATTGTAACTCCTCCCTCTTCAAAAGTTGTTGAAGTTAAGGGGTCATTGAAGAAGGTGACATATACGCAGAATTTGGTGCCAAAGAGAGGAAGGAACTGCGAAGGACCATGAATGCCAAGAAACCTGCACAAGAATACACCATGCATGCCTTTCATGGCCAAGACTTAAAGAATATAACAAATATGCGTAAGTGGTACGTGGACAAGGTAAGCTTATTTTTCCCAACCTATCCTTCTAATATACTCCACGAAGAAAAAGCTACGTAACAAATGTGTCATCTATTGCAATAGCTGGGTATTCTGGTGCAAGTAGTGGTGGTTTTATTGCAATAGATTACCCATCTATTGCATAATTTGTGTTAGCTAGGTAATTAGTGAATAGATTCAGAGAACCCTCTACAACAGATGGACCATTCATTGTATCTTTCCACTGTATTTTTTTTCTTTAAAATTACCAACCTATTTAAAAATTTTCTTCTTATATCATAGTATGTTGAGTAAATTCTCTGCCTTATGAGGAGCAGAAAATTA
This sequence comes from Capsicum annuum, assembly GCF_002878395.1. Classification (NCBI taxonomy): domain Eukaryota; kingdom Viridiplantae; phylum Streptophyta; class Magnoliopsida; order Solanales; family Solanaceae; genus Capsicum; species Capsicum annuum. The sequence continues at coordinate 184,802,344 of NC_061120.1, read as the reverse complement.
GCATACCTGAATGCTTATGATGCTGCCAATAGGATAATGGACCTCAAGTTCTACAATAATTTTAGAGGTAGGTACAAAGAGCTCAGTACGCTAACTACACTTTCGGTGGCTCGGGGTTTGATTGGTTTATTTTTACGTTCCAATGGAATAAAGATATGATTAACTATGTTAGAGGGAAGAGGCCATATCCACATAAAAAGAGATGAACCAAGGCAAAGAGAATTTTTGCATTTATGTACGTGGAGGTCAAACATTTTCTTGCTGTTGAGATACTACTAAAGAAGGGAAAGATTAAGGTTTATGACTACAACTTACCTGTCTTCGATGAGGTCATTTTTTTTACCCATATGCAGCCACTGTTGGAGTTGTTCCCTAAGTTGTTGAGGTAGAGTAAACTGATGTATCATTTGCCAGCGGAAGTGTTGATGAAGAAAGTATGGGATTTTGAAGGTTGAAACAAGTATCTGGACCTTCCAAAAAATAAAATTGGTGCCACATGCGGGTATTACGTGCTTGCATACATTAAATATTTGCTGACCAGCATAGAAATGACTGCTCTATGTGATAACGTTGTGGAAAACATGCGAGAGGTCTGGGCTTATGGGGTACTAACTAGATGCTTGAAGCCCGTGAAAGAAGAAAATGTACAAAGACAAACACCATAACAACTTTTTATTTCTCAAGCCACTTCACTTTACATGTAGTGACAATTTTTTATGTTTGATGAAAGTTGAATTTTTTATATTGCACCAGATTGTATATCTATTATAATAGATAATCTATCAAATCTGACAAATTGATTATCTATTTCAATAGGTTTGTTATCTATTGTATTATAAAGATGTTTCTAAGTCTATCTGTCGCAACAAATATACAATCTGTTGCATCATCAGTCTATCCGTTGCAATTGATAGGTAATTTATTCGAACAAATCAAAATAGTAGGAAGACCTATTTGATAATTTCCAACAAATGACCTATATATTGCAACATATGTCGAAATCTATTTGTTAATTTCCAACAGATATTTTGTATGTTGCGATAGTTGAATTATCAATTGTAACAGATGCATTATCTATTGTGATATTTGAATCTAGTATTCCATTCCAATTAATAAGATCAAAGCTAGGGATTAAATTAAATTCATGGGCAACATAAAATAAATTGAATCTTTCAGAAATCACCTAAAAAATTATTATCGGTATAAATGATCTACTCAACAAATAAATTAATAATTTAACCTTTGGTGCCAACAATTCATAAGGAGAGGTTATTACTTTGACAGACTCAAGCTATAAAGATCTTGTAATGCCCTGAGTCTGTATCCCGAACGTCACATGGTGCTACAACCCTGAAGGACCACAAGCTAACCCATGACTGGTACTTGATGTGAGCACATAATAATAATTCTAAAATAATGCAGAAAATAGGCTAAAATGCAATAAGGTTCATAATCTGAATACTGATAGATAACAACTGATAATATCATCTAAAAATTGAATACTATCTGAACTAGTCTAGTCTGAAAAGCCTCTAACTAAACTGTCTGGATGGGGAGTTGATGGGGTAAGCCCCCAAATAACTCTGACTACTGAAATACTAAAGCTACTGAAATACTGAAATTAAAGCATATCCTCGATAGATGAGCACTCACTACTAAATCTGTTACTGCTAACTGAATCTAACTAAGTGCAGTCGGGAACCTGAGCATCCAAACTATGATATGAGACATCATAGCACAAAGAGAAAGTATGCGTCAGTACATAGAATGTACTAGTATGCTAGATAAGGTAAGGCTGAATGCAAGGGTTTATATGCATGAACAGTAACTGGCTGAATGATATGAAGTAACTGAATAAGAGTACATGGATAACTGGAACTACTATAAAATACTGAGTATGCAATAATGTGCATATATATGTATACTGTATCTAAGTATTTATTGAAGCTGAGTACTAATTTTTGATACTGAGTAACTGATATCTGAGATTACTAATAACTGAATTACTAATACTGAGTGACTATTTCTGACAGTCCTGATTCTGCAAAACTAAACTGAGTTCTATATAGATACTGAAATTAAAACAGTGGGAGGTAATTATCTAACCAACTTGCCCATCTCTAAAGTGATTGGGGTCCAACCTGTAACCCTAGTTGGAAGGGTGTAAGTATCTTACCATGAGTAAAAACAAGTTGAAAAGTCAACCTCATCTGGAAGGTGACCACCTTCGAATAAGAATGGTGGTACCCTCAACTGGCAGGTGAAACACCTTATCAACCCTCAACTGGAAGATTGATACCTCAATCTACATTGGCTATATAGTTTTGGAATGGAAGGAATGCTTCTAAGGATCACACCCTCTACTGGTAGGTGAGCCCCCATCCTTGGGTTCACTCGGTGTTGAATCCTACTCCCAACTGAAGACACTAATTATTATACTGAGCTGAACTGGACTGGTACTGAGTCTCACTGAGTTCTATAACTAACTGAGTACTACTGATTGTGACATTACTGAGACAATTCTATGACTACTGTAGCTCTAGGTAAATAACTAGATTTTTGGGTATTAATACCCCCAGGATTCGATAGCATGGAAAGTAAAACACGGCGTGATCTTGAAAAAGCATAACAATAGATACTTGTTAACAATACATTCACCTAGGCATTTTGTCAAGCACTTGAGATACATGAACTTGTACATGAATGGGACCACATGATGACATGTCATGATTTCACAATTTAATTCACATAGACATTCTTTCAAATACTTGGGGAGCATGGTTATTTCATATAATAATAAACATTTAAAATCATCTTTCCTATAATCTTTAACTTGTTATTTCAAAGGTTTAACATGAGAATCACATAATTCACCATACATACTATTTTAATTTCATGAAACTTGTAATTAATCATGGATTAAAACCCAAATAATATCATGGACATGAACACAATCAATTTCAAGCATTGAATTTATAAATCTGAGAACTTGTATATTTAAATAGGGTTCTTGGACTCTATGGGTGAAAGAAAACCCAGGATGAACACCTAGCATACCTGAGAAGATTTATTCTTAAAGATTCTTGGAAGGATTCTTGAGTATTGTTCTTGATTCTTGAAAACTAGGGTTTGCTAATTGAGAGAGAAATCTTTTAATTTGGGGAAGAATGAGTGAATTATGATGTAATTAGGTTATTTAGGGGTTAATTTCGTGTTTAAGACTGATTAAGGTCATGGAAAAATACCAAATTATTCCTGGAAAGAAATTAAAATTCTTCACTTAAAATCCCAATTTTGGGCTTCACCGCGATGCGGTGGCATCGTGGTGATCCACTGGAATCTGGTTGTGTAATACCCCAAACTTTCCTTAAGCCTAATTTCGTCTTTATAAGATTGAGGAATGACTTCTAAAGTGAGTAACGTTTAAATCATATAGAATTCTCCTAATTTTAAATTTTTATCATTTGGGAAATTGAATTACCTTTCCAATGATATAAGATTCGCCCAAATCCGATAACTGGGCAATAAGTTATGGCTAATTGAAGTTCCTGTCATAAAGCACCATCATTCAGACCCTTAGCGTGTCACGGAGAGGAGGAATATCCCAATTTTCAATTTCAGTAGCCTAGCACTATTGTGGCACGTCACGCTAAAGTTTTAGGTCCCAACCAGTGGGACAATGCGATAGTGGCGCGTCGTGGTGGCCCATAAAATCGGGATTCCAGCTAAGTTTTTCCAGTTTTGTCAAGGGTTAAAAGGGGGGTATTTTGGACAATTATCCTACCCCCAATCCGTCCAAAACATAAAATCTAGCATATTATAAAGATCTTTATGCCCTAAATCCTCTTTCTCTTCAAAACAAAAACCCTAAGCATCCAAATCCTCTTCCAAGAAACTCAAGAGTTCACCATAGTTTTTACAAATTGAGTCAAGATTTATGACCCCCAAGTCAAAATCTTCAAGAACCCTCATTCAAGAGTTCCAATAACATCTCAAAAGCAAGTTGTTCATCCAAGTTTTTCAATCTAAGGTATGTGGGGTTTTGAACAAGGGTAATCCTTTCACCTTGTGCCCAAAGGCTTTTTTAAACTACAATTTCTCTGAGATTTATGAGATTTTACTTGAAATTGAATTGGGGTTTTTCACCCATTGTTATTGGTTGCAAGCTTTTGATGTTTCCCATGAATTGAGAGTCTAATGGCATGATTTTTATATGTTTTCTTGAGAAATTGCAGCTAGGTCTATACCCCATGATTTTAATCCTTGAGAAGTTAAAATTTGAAATGTTTGAGATATTGAAGTATATAAGTGTGTTGAGATTTTGAGAAAGATTGCTGAAATTTCCAGATTTCTACATGGGTTATGAATCTATATGCTATCTATTATACTTTTGATGAGTTTTAACTTGAGATTGAATTATGGGTTATTAAACCCTACTTGAGACTTACAATTTTATGAACTATTGTGCTATAAGAACCCATGATTTGAGTATTTTGAGATTGTTGAGAAATGTTTTGACCTAATGGTCATTGAGCTTTGAAATCCACTTTCCTACATGAGAGTACAAATTTGATTATTGGGTTCATGGTGAACCATGGGATTATTTTTAAAAGTGGATTTTTTTATGAGATGAGCGCAGATAATCTAAAGGGAGTAGTATTTAGCACCGAGCGGGTAAGTTACTACGGTTTCTTACCCCAAAACTACGTGCCATTATAGGTTGGGCCTGAGGCCAAGTTTATAATTATCATTGGGCCTAAAACCGAGTTGATATTGGGCCCGAGGCCGAGTTTCTTTAGTGATCACTGGACCTAGGTTATACTCCCTGTCAAGAGTATGACACCTCTCCCCAACGTGAGGTCTCTTCCTTAGGAGGACAAAACGTTGGACTCCATATAGCTCGCATGATTTATGTCAATTAACAGAAACTCCCTAAACTAAAGTATTTTCCATTGAGATAGAATATTTTCCCTTAAAACTAAAGCTTTGAGATAAGATATTTTCCTTTAAAACTAAAATACTTTCCCTTGATATGAGTATTTTTCCCCTAAAGCTTTAAATGAGATATTTTTCTAACGTGAATGAAATGCCTTCAAGTATGTTCCAAAGTTATATGATTCTGAATTTCAAGTATTTGAGTACAAAAGAGTTATGAGGTCTTGAGCATTGAAGAAGTTTTACTCTCCATGAGACATATGCATGAGTTGAAAGTATTGTTTAAAGTTTCCTTCAGCCTATGAGTAATGAGAATAAGAGAAGAGTACAGATTTTAAAGCCAAAGTAGAATGACTCACAAGATTTGCACTATATGCTTCATTATACATGATTTATGAGATTTAGATTTCAGTTTTTACTCAAGGTATGTGAGTCATTTATATTAGCATGCAGATTTTCTATAAAGATTGATGATAATGTTTATTTAAATACATACACCCCTATATACTCAGTACATTCCCAAGTGCTGATCCACATATATGTCTATGTGCTACATTGTCTCATAATGTAGGTACAAGTTGTAGTATGTGCAGTCAAAATCAGACAGTTACAGATTCCGACCAATAGATGATGGGTCCTCCTATTTCTAGGACTTCAGTTAGATTCACTATTGTTCTTTACTTTCTTATTCTTGAGTATTGATTAGTGATAGTTGGGGTCGCATCCTTGCTATCTATAGTCAGTATTGGTAGAGGCTTCATAGACAGTCAGTGGAGTTAATGTATTTAGTTTCAGTTTTCATTGTAAAAGTAGAGTTATAATCCTGCGAATTCAGTTTTGTATTGATTAGATTTAGAAAAGAGTTATCTTCCGTTGATATTGTACAAATTTATGCATTTTATTCAGTTGCTTATGAGTTTGCCAGTAGAAGGGTTAGCTTGGGGTCACTTATGACCCTAAGCAATGTGTGACATCTCGGGACCCTTTTTTGGGGTGTTACAGGCTGGAACTATTTTAAAAGAATGACGTACATGAAATTGACCCTTGGCGCGATGTGCCATATTGCGGAGTCACATTGGAAAGTGACAATTGGGAAACTGGGCATTGGAACGATGCGATGGAATCGCGTTGCCTCTTAGGAAATTGATAAGAGGGAACTAGAACTTTGGAGTGATGTGGACTTATTGCGATGGCACACTGGAAATTGAAAATTGCCAATTGGCCTGGCTCCACGATGCGGTGATGCCCACTTTGGTACACTGCTTTACAAAAACTGCTATAACTCTTCACTTGTGTATCGATTTGGGCGAATTTTATATCGTTGGAAAGCTGACTGAATTTGCTATGCAATGGCAGGTCTTAAACTTAAAAATTCTGAGTATTTTAAAAAATTTATATAGAGATACTCGTGCACTGAGAGTTAAACTAAGATAGATAAATACGGGGTATTATAATATCTCCCCCTTGGGAACATTTGTCCTCGAATGAGATTGATTAAGTTGAGAAATACTGATAGACCGAGTTTACAAACTAAACATGCATGACTGAAGCATGATTGCATGACTGAAAATGCTAATAAACTAAATTTTCATACTGAATATGCATACTGAAGCATGAGTACATGATTGAAACTATTGATAAGTTGAGTTTCCATACTGAACATGCATATCTAATGCATGAGTACATGAATGAACTGATTCATGAATGCATGACTGTCGTGAAGATGATATGCAATGATCATTAATACCAAATTTGTAACTATAACTGAACATGAAACTGAGTAAATCTAGGGAAGACTGCTACCTTAAGCTGATTCTGAGTTTTTGGAGAAGAGGTGAGGATACTTGGTCTACATATCTGCTTCTACTTCCCATGTAACTCCCTCGACGGACTAATTCTGCCAAAGAACTTTGACATAGGGAACTTTTTTATTCCTTAGTCTGCAAATTTGATGATCGGGGATTTAGACTGGAACCTCTTTGAAAGAGAGATCGTTCTGGATATTTACATCCTCTAAGGGGACTATGAATGCAGGGTCACCAATGCATTTCTTTAGAAAGGAAGCGTGAAACATCGGGTGAACTAAAGCTAGATCTGAAGGTAACTCAAGCTCGTAAGCTACCTTTCCATAGCGACTGAGAATTCTATAAGGACTGACATATCGGGGACTGAGTTTCCCCTTTTTGCCGAACCTCCTCACTCCCTTCATGGGAGAGATTTTTAAGTATACAAAATCCCCGACCTCAAACTTGAGATCTTTTCTCCTCACATCTGCATATGATTTTTGTCAGTTCTAGGCTACCCTAAGCCTTTCTTTGATCATTTGAACTTTCTCTAAGGCATCAAATACTAAATCAGTCCCTACTACTGTGACCTCACCTACCTCGAACCAACCAATTAGAGATCTACATCTCCTACTATAAAGAGCCTCAACGAAGCCATCTGAATACTGGAATGATAACTATTATCATATGCGAATTCGATCAAAGGCAAGTGGTCATCCCAACTACCTTTAAAATCAACAATGCACGTTCTTAACTTATATTCTAGAGTCTGAATAGTCCTTTCTTCTTGACCATCTATTTGAGGGTGAAAAGCTATACTAAGGTAAACTTGGGTACCAAGACCCTTTTGAAATGCCTTCTAAAAATGAGAGGTAAAATAGGTACCTCTATCTGAAATAATAGATACCGGGACTCTATATAACCTGACCAACTCTTAGATATAGAGTTTGGCATAGTCCTTGGCTGAATAGGAAGTATGGACTAGTAAGAAATAAGAGGATTTGGTCATTCTATCTATGATAACCCAAATCAAATCATGCTGATGACCAGTACAAGGCAAACCCATCACAAAGTCCATGTTCACTTATTCCCACTTCTATGTGGGAAAATTGAACTCCTGTATTGAGCCACTAGGCTTCTATTGCTCAATATTAACCTGTTGACACATAGAGCACTTAGCTACAAACTCTATGATATCCCTCTTCATCCCACTCGACGGCCGTAAATCAAGGTACATCTTACTAGCCCCTGGATGAATAGAGTAACACGTACCATGCACTTCTGCAAGAATTTGTGCCTCAAGTCATCTACGCCTGGCACATATATCCGACCCTGGAAGCGCAGCATACCATCTCCCCCTTAGGAGAAAACCTCTACCTTTTGAGCTCTAAATAACTCTTTCAACTTAACTAGACTAGGATCTCTATCCTGCTTTTTCTTTACTTTGGAAACTAGAGATGATTCTGAACTATTCTGTACCCATACACTATCATCTGCTGAATCTACTAAGCAGACATCTAGTCAGGAAAGCTGATGAACTTCCTAAACTAAATTCTTCTTACTATCCTCAACATGAGCAACACTACCCCTAGACTACCTACTGAGAGTACCTGCCACTACATTGGCCTTTCCCAAATTATACAGAATACTCATATCATAATCTTTCAATAACTATAACCATCTTCTCTAACGGAAATTCAAATCTTTTTGGGAGAATACGTACTACAAAATATTGCCTCCAAATCTTTAAGGTAAACACAACAGCTGCTAACTCAAGATCATAGGTAGGATAATTCTTCTCATGGGGCTTAGGTTGTCTAGAGGCATAGGCTATGACCTTACCTCTCTGCATGAGGACACAACCCAAACCTACTCTGGATATATTATAGTACACAACAAACCCATCTGAACCATCTGGTAATGTTAGAATGAGGCTGAGGTGAGTCAAGTTTTTAACTCCTAAAAACTCTTCTCACAAGAATCTGACCACTTAAACTTGACTTTTTTCTAAGTCAATCTGGATATGGGGGATGCAATAGATGATAAACCTTCAAAAAACCGATGGTAATAGCCAGCTAAACCCAATAAACTCTTAATATCTATCAAAGAAATAAGTCTTGGCCTGTTTCTCACTGCCTTGGTCTTTTGAGGATCAAAACTATTGCCATCACCAAAAATAATATGACCAACGAATGCTACTAATCTTAGCCAAAATTTGCACTTACTAAATTTGGTGAACAACTGATGGGCTTTAAGAGTTTGAAGTACGATTTTGAGATGATCTGCAAGATCATTCTCGCTATAAGAAAAGACAAAAATGTCATCGATGAAGACTATAATGAGCATGTCCAAGTACTACTTGAACACGCGATTTATTAAGTCCATAAAGGCTACTAGGGCATTAGTGAGACCAAAGGACATGACTAAAAACTCAAAGTGACCATACCGGGTTTGGAAAGCTATTTTTGGAATTCACCTTCTCTGACTCTGAGTTGATGATATCCTAATTTGAGGTCTATCTTAGAAAAGTAACTGGCGTCCTAAAGTTGGTCAAAAAAGTCATCGATTCTAGGAAGTGGGTATTTATTCTTGACTGTGACTTTGTTCAACTAATGGTAGTCTATACACATTCTAAGTGAACCATCTTTATTATGCACGAATAAGACTGGTGCGCCCTATGAAGAAATAATGGGTCTGATGAACCCCTTTTCTAAAAGGTCCTTTAACTATTATTTTAATTCTCTAAGTTTAGATGGTGCCATTCTGTATGGCGGAATAGATATGGGCTGAGTGTCTGGAAAAAGGTCTATTTTGAAGTCAATTTCCCTTATAGGAGAAACTCTGGGAAGATCTTCAGGAAACACATATGAGAATTTATTTACTACTGGAGCTGACTCAAGACTAGGAGTCTCTGAACTAGAGTCCTTGACTCGCACAGGATAATAGACACATCCCTTGGATATCATTTTTCTCGCTTTAAGGTATGAAATCAACTGAACCTTAAGCTCTATAGTACTACCCCTCTATTTAAGGACTGGTTCATTTAGAAACTAAAAATAAACAATTTTTTTTCTACAATCAACTGAGGCATGCCATGAATGGACCCAATCCATATCGAGAATGACGTCGAAATCTGTCATCTCTAACTCTACGATGTCTGCTGAAGTGACTTTTTGAGATATCATAATTGAACAGTTCCTATATAACCGCCAGGCTATGATAGATTAAACCAATAGACTAGAGACTAAGAATGGTTTCTGTTAAGATTTATGGTTTGACCTTTAAGTTGACTGCTATGTAAAGAGTTACAAAAGACAGAGAGACTCCTGGATCTGATAAGGAATAAATATGTAAATGGAAGATCTATAATGAACCAGTGACCATGTTAGGAGAAATTTCCTGATCTTTTATGGACTAAAGCGCATAAAGCCTGTTTGGACGTTGCCCACTGGTGGCACTGGAAGCGATACCCTATTAATTCAGGCGATCAGACTGAACTGAAGGACGATTGTAATGACCTTGTGAACTTGACTAAGGACAATCTCTGATCTTATGGCCTAGATGGACATACCTGAAACAAACATCACTGCCAGCCCTACAGATAGCCTGTGATTTCTGCCGTATTTCTGGCAAAGAGGATTTGTTCTAGTACTGATGACACCACCCTGAGATTTAGATCCTGGTGTCGTATCTTTATTACCATTTCTGAACTTTGGTGCTAGAGCACTGGCTGAGAATGGCTAGAACTGAAGACTTTGGACAAAATTAGGAACGGTTACCACCCTCTGACTTAGGCTGAGTAAAATTAAAGCTACCGATTTTGGGTCTCTTGTTTTCCCTCTATCTCTCTTTATTCTTAGCCTCTTCTATCTACTAAGCATGAACCATGAGCCTATACATGTCCATCTCCTAAATTAACATCACAGTTCTGCACTCCTTAACTACACTCTCTGACACCTCAGAGACGAACTTGCTCATCTTGGACCTATTTTTCGCTACTACATGGGAAGCATACCTGGCTAACTAAGTAAAATTGAGGGAATACTCTTTCACACTCATGTTGCCTTGCCTGAGATTGATGAACTCTAACACCTTGGCTTCTTTCAGCTCTGAAGGAAAAAATCCATCTAGAAAAGCAGTAGGAAACTCTTCCCATCCTATGGGCTCTGCATCTATGCCCTTGTCTACCTTCCACTACCTAAACCACGCATGAGCTACATCTTGTAGTTAATAGGCAGCTTACTCAGCACTCTCAGTGGAAGTCACTCCCATAATATCTGTGACTTTCTACACCTGACTAAGGAACTCTTGTGGATTCTCTTCAGATATAGATCTTGAAAATAGGAGAGGATTCATTCTAGTGAAGTCCTGAATCCTAGATTTAGCAGTATTAGCCATTGGGTTGGCCTAAATAGTAGCTATTCATTTATTCTGAGATGATACAGAATAGGCTAAAGTGGTGAACGTAGCTTTGAATTCTGCATGGGAGATATGCTCATCTAGGGGATCTACCTGAATGGGCTGAGGTGCTGACTGGTTTCATGTTCTTCTTTTGTGGTCTTTTTGGGAGGCAAGTTCTATAAAAAAAATAAAAAAAGAATTAGAATAATAGTTTTAACTTGAGCTCTTGCTCATTCGCATGACATGAATACTGAAAGAAGGGAAACCTTTCCAAAAAATGCCTCATAGACTCTTGTCCATAAGTGTGGTGCACTACACACCTATGCACAAGACTCTACATAACATGGCTTTCAGATTCCATAGGACTTTGTTGAACCTTAGGCTCTAATACCAAGTTTGTAATGCCCCAAGTCTGTACCTCGGACGTCGCATAATACTTACGACCCCAAAGGACCATAAGCTAATCCATAACTAGTACCTTCTGTGAGCACATAATAATAATACTGAAATAATGCAAAAAATAGGATGAAATACCATAAGGTTCATAATCTGAATACTGATAAATAGCAACTGGTAATATCATCTGTAAACTAAATACTGTCTGAACTAGTCTAGTCTGAAAAGCCTCTAACTTAACTATTTGGATAGTGAGTTGATGGGAAAAGCCCCCAACTAACTCCGACTATTGAAATACTGAAGCTACCAAAATACTGAAATAAAAGCATATCCTCGATAGATGAGGACTCACTACTGAATTTGCTGCTGCTAATTGAATTTGAGTAAGCGCAGTCGGGAACCTGAGCATCCAAACCTATGATATAAGAAGCGCGGTCAGGAACCTGAGCATCCAAACCTATGATATAAGACATCATAGTACAAAGAAAAAGTAGTGTCAGTATGTGGAATGTACTGGTATGCTAGATAAGGTAAGGATGAATGGAAGGGTTCATATACATGAACAGTAACTAACTGAATGATATGAAGTAACTAAATAAGAGTACATGGATAACTGGAACTACTGTAAAATACTGAGTATGCAATACTATGCATATATATGTATACTGTATCTGAGATTTTACTAAAGCTGAGTACTGATTTTTGATATTGAGTAACTAATATTTGAGGTTACTAATAACTGAATTACTGATACTGAGTGATTATTTCTGACAGTCCTAATTCTATAGAACTGAACTGAGTTCTATACTGAGACTGAAACTAAAACTATAAGAGGTAATTATCTAACTGGCATGCCCCTCTCTGAAGTAATTAGGGTCCAACCTATAAATCCTATTGGAAAGGTATCCGTAACGTGCTACAGATAAAGATAAGCTGAAGAGTCACCCTCATCTAGCAGGTTACCTGAATGAGAATGATGGTACCCTCAACTAGCAGGTAAAACACCTTATCAATCCTCAACTGGCAGGTTGATACCTTAACGTACGCTGGCTATATAGTTCTAGAATGCAAGGACTGCTTCTAAGGATCACACCCTCTACTGGAAGGTGAGCGCCCATCCTTGGGTTTACTCGGTGCTGAATCCTACTCCCAACTGAAGACACTGATTATTATACTGAGTTGAACTAGACTGGTACTGAGTCTCACTAAGTTCTGTAATAATTGAGCACTAATGATCGTTACATTACTGAGACTATTCTATATCTACTGTAGCTCTACGTAAATAGCTAGATTTTTGGGTATTGAATACCCCCAGGACTCGATAGCATGGAAAGTAAAACATGGAATGATCTTGAAAAAGCATAACAATAGATACTTGTTAACAACATATTCACCTAGGCATTTTGTCAAACACTTGAGATACATGAACTTGTACAGGAATGGGACCACATGATGACATGCCATGATTTCACTATTCAATTCACATAGGCATTCTTTAAAACACTTAGGGAGCATGGTTATTTCACATAATAATAAACATTTAAAATCATCTTGGCTACAATCTTTAACTTGTAATTTCAAAGGTTTAACATGAGAATCACATAATTCACCATACATACTATTTTAATTTCATGGAACTTGTAATTAATCATGGATTAAAATCCAAATAATATCATGGATATGAACACAATTAATTTCAAGCATTGAATTCATAAATCTGAGAACTTGTATGTTTAAATGGGGTTCTTGGACTCCATGGGTGAAAAAAAACCCAAGATGAACACCTAACATACCTGAAAAGATTTATTCTTGAAGATTCTTGGAAGGATTCTTGAGTATTTTTCTTGATTTTTGAAAACTAGGGTTTGCTAATTGAGAGAGAAAGCTTTTAATTTAGGGAAGAATGAGTGAATTATAATGTAATTAGGTTATTTAGGGGTTGATTTCATGTTTAAGACTAATTAAGGTCATGGAAAAATATCAAATTACCTATGGAATTAAATTAAAGTTTATCACTAAAAATCCCAATTTTGGGCTTCACCGCGATGCCACACTGGATCTGGAAGGAACTAGTTTAAAAAAAGATAAGCGTGAAATTGACCCTTGGCGTGACGCGCTATGATCGCAGAGTCACACTGGAAAGTCACAACTGGGAAACTAGGCATTGGCACGACGCGATGGAATCGCGTTGCCTCACAGGAATTTGACAAGTGGGAACTAGACTTTAGTCTGACACGGGCTTGTCTCAATGGCACACTAGAAATTGACGATTACCAATTGGCCTAGCTCTGCGATATGGTGATGCCCACTTTGGCACACTGCTTTACATAAACTTCTATAACTCTTCACCTGGGTATCAAATTTGGGTGAATTTTATATTGTTGGAAAGCTGACTAAATTTCCTATGCAATGGTAGGTATTAAACTTAAAAATTCTGAGTATTTTTAAAAATTTATATAGATATGCTCAATGGGAGTTAAACTAAGCTAGGGAAATATGGGGTATTACAGATCTACTCAATATGGACAAGTTGTTCTTCATCCGGTGTTATGAAATTCCGCTTTGGTCGTCGTGGATCTTTAATGTCACTTGCGTATGCTTTCTGAGCTTTCCCTTTTTTGTATTTCCATAAAAGAGTAGCATATCTTTTTTGGAGTAATCCAACATCAAGTCCATCATTTGGTACTTGTAATCCATTCCTCAAATACTCGGCGTAAGCAGTAATAAAAAGTCCGTAATCCATGTATTTTTAAAAAATTAGATAATTCATATCTTGCCATTCATGTAAGCGTTGTGAAATATATGAAATAAAACTAAATCATGATACTTACAAGCTACTAATGGGTTGTTGAGAAATTCCTTCAACACACTCTACATCAAATGGATTACCCATTTTATCTCGGTATGCTTTAATCGTCAACCAATCAGTATGAACCTTTTGGACTAAAAATCCACTTATATCAAGGTAAGAAGGTAATATTTTGGCCAGCTTTTGTATCTTAACTAATGGCCTGGAATGTCTCCTTCCTAACATCAAGTCATAAACTCGGATGCACCTCTCTTTTAGAATGATGACATCCAACACCCAATGGAATTCATCACCATAATTGATTGGGATGTACACTTCGTTGACCAAATACCAAGGTAAGCCAGCTAGAATGCTAAAACCTTTGATGACGTTGATTATGTATTCCTCAATTCAGGAAACTTCCAGCTATTATTGATAATAACTATCATAGGTATTATTGATGTAAACTTTGTACAAATAATTACCTATCGTGTATCTGTATTGTTCTTATGTTTGCAACTTAGCCTTCTTTCGGAGTTAGTAAAATATGACATCGGTATGTTGCACATATTATCAAACATTTTAGATTATGTGATAATAAAATTAATGCACAGATGTAATTAAATAAAGTATTAATTAATATTTATATGTTTGGCATTTAAACCTTATCATTCCAGCAAGTTTGGGGCTATGACATCAAATAGAACTAATCATTTATTCCGGGATGTGCAACAACAAAGTTGAAAATCTAAAAACCAAGACCCAATTCATTTAATTTGTAGTGTTTGTCATTTTGTTTTCTACATTATTATATGTGTTAATGTCATGTTTTTACAAAAAGAATTGTATAAATCAATATAATTTTTTTAAAAAATTATACCTGCTGACATGATGCTTTAATATCCCATCGACAATCTATTCTGAATAGTTGTTGATCAACTTTGTTAGTTTTCTTGGAGCCTCATTCGAGATGTTGAACCCTTCAAATGGGTAATTCTTCAGTTCTCCCAAACTGATAGACTCTACTTTTTTTCTTCTTTGGAAGCAGTTGATGGATTATCAACTATGTTATTATGCTATTCGGTAGTAGCTACCAGAATCATCAATGCTAATCACAGATATACAATAGATTATATATCTATTGTAACATATGGATCATCGGTTGGGATAAATTCCAATGGGTAAAAAAGAGTTGTATGATAATTTCAACTAGATGACCCATATATTCCAACATATGACTCATCTATTGGTACAAATTAAAATAGTATGATGACATGTTTAATTTGCTGAAATAGATGGACATATGTTAAAATAGATAATGCTTCTGATGTAAAAGATTAGACAACAGTTGGAACAGATAACACATCTAATGCAATCGGTAAGACAACTGTTACAATAAATGAAAATATCTGTTTGATAATTTTTAGCAGATGTATCATCTATTGAAACAGATATGTGTCTGTTTGTTTGTTGGAACAGATAATATACATTCACCTTCATTAGTTCATGCTGCTCTCATGTAGCCCTTGTACATTGATCAAAGGTGCAAGACAAGGACAGAGGAATTGCAATTTTTCTTTTTTCGATGCTTTATGATGCCTTGGAAATTTCTTCCATTTGCCTCTTAGCCACCTTAATCTCTAGTGTAGTGTATGGACATGAAATCCTCTTTGATGGAATGACACCTCTCTTAAATGTCAATTCCTTTACAGAAACAGTTAATGTATTAATAGTACTAATCACTCCATCATGTTTTGCCTTACAGTCTTGACATTTGCATGCAAAACATTTACTAGAAAGGGCAAAATCTGTACAACCAGTATGATCATAATCGTAATGGTTTGTTATTTCAAAAACTGTAAGAGGAGCATCTTTAGCCCTAATAGCAATACCACTACCTCTACCATCATCAACAATAACAAGCCCACCCTTCAGAATTATTTTTCTTGTGATGGTTGTTGCTCCAAACAATTCCTTTTTTATTCTGTCAATGACCCCTTAGGGTCTGACAAAGTTTGCATAGACTGTAAAGTAAGAAAAAATGGCATCTTCAACTCTTGATTGGTCGGGACAATCCACGGATGGACAATCTAAAATAAATCAGTACATATATTGGAATGATGATGAAATCATTTAAAAAAAATATTAATTAAAACAATAACTTAATTAGAATTATACTTACTACTTCCTTTGGGGGGTTGAAAAGTTCAAGAAATTTTACATTTTTATCAGTTTTGGCTGACAACCATCTTAGAATTTTCGGACAAGAAACTTCTTCCTGGTAGTTCACTTGTTGTCTCAAATAAGGAATGGCTTCAAATGCCTAAGCCCATGAGATAACAATAATAAATCAAAAGCATTATAGAATAAAAAATGAATCATATCATAATAAAAGAAATATTTACCATGAAAAGCCATATAAGTTGTTGTCTTTGGCATTAACAGAGTCAACAAATATTTGACAATCATTTTGAAGCTTTCATAACCCAAAGGATGGCTGTTAAATGCCTCAAGATCCTCAAAGAGCTTTATTAAACCAAGTGGTATGTTATTGTTAACGTCTCTCGCCCAAAGAATATTATGTACAAACCAAACCAAGCATAGTGATTGCTTATGCTTCTTTGGAAGTCTTTTACCTTTGTATACTTTTATCAAATTTTTGTTTTTGAAGATTGGACCAATAAGGGACACCAAGTCTTCATTATCACTCGATTTGCATTTGCCTTTATTGGGTGTGCGAGGTGCTTTTTGGGTTAGAATAGGTATAATTTGAGAAAGAGAAGGAGTCTAACATTTTAGTCTGATAACTATGGCAAACTCCTTCCAACCAAAACAAACAAGCATGCCACACTAATTTATCCACAGCTCATCCATCTAATCTTTGTTTTCATTGATAAACCTATGATTGAGAAGATCATATACCATTTTCATTTGAAAACGAGCATTGTTGTCCTCTGACAAATCAAGATATTTTCCAAAGCAGTTGTCCCTACAATAAGCATCCAAATTTTGTTCTCGAGTTATTTTTCTGAAGGTGTCGATAGATTTTCACATGGCTTACTTAACCATGAAATCACCCATTAAATCTGTGGCACCATTACACTACATTCTCATAGGATAAATATCAATGTTGAAGGTTTTGACCAACTTTTCGGTGGAAGGGATATTAGAATTTAGATCATCTATTTTGAAATATTCCTCCTCCCTATGTTCATCATCTTCTGCTCCCGATTGAGATAACGCTTATAGAGCAAGCTCATAAAGTGGTGGATATATCCTAGTTGCTTTACTTGTTCCTTTACTTTGACTTGATTCATTTTTTCTTTTGGGATCCATATAATCTAAAATTAACAGGAACATAAGATAGATTATAATTGATTAATACATCATGAAAAAAGGATAACAGTAAATCTAACATGCACAATAGTAAAATAACATTTCTTACAAATAATACATCTGGTGCACCAGGTAGGTTATCTATTGCAACATATAACTAACCTGTTGCAACAGATGAGTAATTTGTTGCAATAATAAAAATAGATCACATGTCTATTGAAATAGACGACTGGTCTGTGCAACAGATCACACATCTGTTGCAATATATGAGTGATCTATTGGAATAATTATCAACAGTTAATATTATTTAGATTTCTTCCAATAAAAGGGTCATCTATTATGACATATGAATGATCAACTAAAAAAATCAAGTCTTGGACATGTCCTGTTAGAATAGTAAATAGGATTTTATCCAACAGAAGGTTCACCTGTTGCATCAGATGATTAATATGTTACATTAGATTTTTATTCTGATGGTTCCTCCGTTGCATCAGATGGTAAATCTGTTACATTAGATGGTTAATTTTTTACATCAGATGGTTAATCTGTTGCATCAGATTTTTAATTGGATGGTTCCTCTATTGCATCCGATGTTAAATCTATTGCATAAAATGGTTAATTTGTCACATCAAATTTTTAATTCACTACTAAATTTGTTGCATCATATGGTTAATCTGTTACATCAAATTTTTTATCCGATGGTTAATCTGTTGCATCAAATTTTTTATCCGATGGTTCCTCTGTTGTATTATACGGTAAATCTGTTGCATCAAATGGTTCCTCTGTTGTATCAGATGGTAATTCTCCTGTATCAGATGGTAAATCTGTTGAATCAAATAGTAAATCTATTGTAACAGAAGGTTATCTATTGCATCAGTAGGTTAATCTATTGCAAAAAAATAGTAGCATGATTTTGTTTAATAGAACAGTAGCAATATCACTATTTTTACCAATAACAACAACAAATCAACCCAGCAACTAGCGCAACACCAAAAACACCAACATCATTTTTTTTGTTTGTACAAGCACAAACAATAAAAATCAAATTTCAAAAAATGCAACAAACAACAAAAAATCATATTTCACTCTGAAATACCAAAAATTAGGGTTTTATTTAGACTACATTTCAAATTAAAGCAACAAATATTGAAATTATTAACCAATATTAGAAGAGAAGTTGTCTCAAGTTTCTCTTTTTCTTCAAAACTAAAAAAGCCATAATTTTTTATATGTGAAAGAAGAAAAAAGACGATGAAGAACTCGATGTTGTTGAGGCCGGAGAGCAAGGCTATCTTGTCGATTGATGGTTGAAAGTTGAAAAAGAACTCAAAGCCCAACTATTTGTTATTGGAGGTTGAAGTTTTCTGGGGATTGAAAGGAGAAATTTGTAGAACTATTAGTTGGGAGAAACTGTCGAGAAAGAGGGGAGAGACGGTTGATTTGGAGAGGAGAGGGTGTGGGTTAATTTGTATTTTTGAAAAGATTAGAAAGTTTTAAAAATATTAATCAAGTCCACAATTAACTTAATCAAGTTTCCTAATTATGTTTGACCCTTTATGTAGGTCAATGTTACCAATCTTTTATTCAAGACTTGAATGGCACCTTTCCTTCAATTTTCTCAGGTTTGTAAACAGTAGCTAATCTGTGTACATAAGTGGGACTGTCATGGCACTTAAAAATCCTAACTAAATATGAAATTTTCATATCAAATATTGATCTTCAATTAAAGTAAAAAAATATATATGGGAATAATGTATAAACTGTCCTCAAAGTCTATGACCAAATTCCTACTAAGAATTACATTTCAAGGAGGCCTTTGAGAAGTAAATAGATTAGGGAAATAGTTCCAAATAAATAAAAAATATTTACGAAAAAATATTACAATTTGTATGGCCAAACGGTTCAAAAAATATATGAACAAATGCATACTAAGTTAGTGTTTGAAAATGCGATTTCGTATCATGATTTGAAATCAATGTTTGTACATATGATTTTATCTGAAATACCCAACACTATTATCAGTTTGATTATGCTCTTTTTTGCATGCATAAGGGGCTTAAGGCTTGAAAATTTCACTAAGTGTTGGGGACTTAGTCATTTTAAAGACCCCTAAACTTTAAGGATTTTATTTTTGGTCTTACAGACCCTGAGACATTGATTTTTGAGTTAATTCATGTTCAGGGATGTAAGAAGTATGTCTCAGAGGAGTTTTGGATTTTTTGGACAAGGTTTGGGACATGTTTGGATCACAAAACCAGTGGGTTACGCGATAAGCCCGCTATGCGGCATTAGTCCCGATGTCATACAGGCCCCGCATCATGGTAGGGGAAATGAATAACTGCGATAAGACCTCATCGCGGTAAGCTTGTTACGTCCAGTTCCGAAGTTAAATGACAGAGGGGCAATTGGGTCTTTTCCCCCTCAACCCAATCATTCATAACACTACTTAGGCATTAGTTAGGGCATAATTTTGCCTTTTTTCTTCAGTTTTCCTTAAAAAAAAAAGCCATTCCCTTTTCCCCAAGAACACAAATTCAATTCCTTTTCCCTAAGAAATCAAGAATTCAAGTTCTCCAAGTTCAAGAACCTTCAAGAAAGCATCCAGAATAGTATTGTTCCTTTCAAGTTAATAGCTTAAGGTATGTGGGGTGTTCATCCATGGGTCCTTTTCACCCATGGAGCCCAAAAACCCTCTTTTCAATGAAAGAATGGATTTTTCTATCATTATTGTATTTTCTATTGCTTAAGATGGGTTTCACTCATTTTGTCATGGTAATTTAACTGCAGCTCAGTCCATGTATAACCCCATGAAGGATTTGAATTCCTCATGCTATGAATTTTAGTTTCCCATGTCTTAGCCAAGTGAACTTCATGTTGTTGAATCTTCATGTTTAAAATACCCCTATGTACAAGTCTATGATTTCCACATGTTTGATGAAATGCTCATGTTTTGAATTAAACCATGATTCAATATTACAGTGTAAGTTTAAATGTCATATTTTAATGATCACTCAGTGTTGATGGATATGAATACCCGATACCTATGTATTTTACATGATTTTTAGATTTTCAAGTATGATTCAGTTAAACCATGAATATCCTTACTTATTTAGTTATTATGATTAAGATGAGCACAATTAGAAATAATATTTAGTTAAACTTAATTCAGTTCAATACCAGTGTTACTTCAATTGGGAGTAAGATTTAGCACCGAGCGAACCTAGGGATGGGGGCTCACTCGCCAGTTAGGACTGGATCCTTAAAAGCAGTCCTTAAGTTCAAAAACTACATAGCCAGCATAGGATTATAAGATGTCATCTGCTAGTTTAGGACTAACACTCTCTTAGGGTCACCCGCCAGTTAGGACTGACTCCCTAGTCCTATAGGACATTAGCCTTGTGGATACACATCGTCAGCCCGTGTTAGTACCCATAGAATAGTACTGACAACCTTCCCACTGGGGTCACAGGTTGGACCCCAATTATTTTAGATTGGGGCATGTCGGTTATATGATACCTCCTACAGTCTCAGTACAGTATTTTGTGTATATTCAGTTCAGGTTTGCTTGACCAAAGCATACAAGTTTATAGTTATCCAGTTATATAGATTTTAGTCTTTTAATTTATAGATTATTTCAGATATATATATGTTTGGTCTTACATTCTCAGATATTACATTTTTCATGCATTCATGCTCAGTTATTTCATATTGTTCAGTTAGTCCTTCTCTCATGTGCACAGTACCCCATGCATTTTAGCCAGACCACATCTCATATACCAGTATATTCAAAGTATTGATCGCATACTATTCTTTGAGCTATGTTGTCTTATAACATAGGTTTGGATGCTTATTTTCTCGACCACTCCTAGATAGCTCGACGCACTTAGTAACAGTAGTGGTGAGTCCTCATCCATCGAGGACATAAGTACTTATTGCAGTTATTTTAGTAGTTCTTTATATTCAGTCAGTCAGATTTAGTTGGGGGCTTATCCCATCAAATCCTCCATCAGTTAGAGGTTTTTAGGTAATCAGATAATTAGACCATCAGTTAGACAACTTTTTAGCTTATCAGTCATTTTAGTATTTTCAGTTGTTTTAGATTAATAGTTAGATTTTAGTATTTCATCAGATGTTTTAGACTTGTGGTTTATCCACAACTTTAGTATTCAGATTAGCATTACATTTAATAGTTTATCTTCCTCACATATGTACTATTGCTATTTTATTCAGTGCTTACAACAGGTACCAGCTTATGGGTTAGTTTGTGGTCACTTGTGGCTGGAAGCGTTGTTGTCGTGACTAGGGGTATCCTTGGGTCATGAAAAAACTTGGAATTAGAGCCTAAGGTTTTAAAATGTTCTAGGTTAACTGAAAGTCGTGATAAGTAGTGCCTTGTGCATGGGTGTGAAGCGCACCACACTTATTGATAAGAGGCTATGATATGTTTTAGGAAATGCTTCCCTTCTTTTAGTATTCATGTTGTATGAATGAGCATGAGATCTATTTAAATTCTTTTTTTCTGATTTATCCTTCATTCTATTTATAGACTATACCCCCCAGAAGAAATAACAGAAGAAGGAATGGGAACCAACCCACGCCTGTTCAGGAAGATCCCTTGAATGAGCATGTCTCTCACGCTAAATTTAGAGTTGCTTTCACAACCTTAGCCTATTTAGTAAATGCTCAGAACAACCAGCGAGCTATTTCCCCAGCTAATTCATTGGAAAATACAGCTGCAGCTAGGATTTGGGATTTTACTCGGATGAATCCCCCTTTATTTTTTTGATCCAAATCTTAAGAGGATCCATAGAAGTTTCTTAATATGGTTCAGAAGGTGAAAAATATTATGGGTGTCACTTTGAATGAGAGTGCAGAGTTGGATGCATATCAGTTGCAAGATATAGGTCATACCTGGTTTTAGAAGTGGAAGGAGGACCGTGGTATTAATGCAAGGCCTATTGAGTGAAATGAATTTGCCATGGATTTTCTAGATAGGTTCTTCCCATTAGAGTTAAGGGAGGCTAAGAATCAGGAGTTCATTACTTTGAAGTAGGGCTGCATAAGTGTGAAGGAGTACTTAAATTTACTCAGTTGGTGAGGTATGCTCCTACTATGGTTGTAGACAATAGGTCTAGAATGAGTAAGTTTGTGTCTGGTGTAGCTGATAGTGTGGTTAAACTTCCATGTTACTTAAGGAGATGGACTTATCTAGACTTATGGTTCATGCTCAGACAATTGAGGAAGAGAAGCTTAAGGAGAAAGAGAGAGAGAGAATAAAAGGGCGAGGATAGGTAGTTTTAACTTCTCTCAGCCAAGGTCAAAAGATGGTAACCGTTCTTAATTCTTTTAGAAATTTTCAGTCCCAGCTCCATCTTCAGCCAGTGCCTAAGTTTAGGAAAGACAGTTGGGATAGGGTGACGGGCTCTAAGTCCCAGGGTAATATGAGCAATGGCCGTACTAATATACTTTGCCAGAGATGTGGTAGGGACCTCCAGGGTGAGTGTAGAGCTGGTAGTGATATGTTCTTTGGATATGGCAAGCCAGGCATTCGGATATGAGAGTGTCGATTAGTTGGTAAGAGGGGAAAATATTTTCTCCATCAGGGTTAGTCTAATCTTTCATCAGCTCTAGTAGGTCGCCCAACTCAGTAGGGCGCCATCTCTAACACAACTAGTGGGCATTATCAGAATAGGTTGTATGCTTTCCAGAACCGACATGATCAGGAAAGTTCCCCTGATGTAGTTATGGGTACGTTACAGGTCTTTCATCTCCATGTTTATGTTTTATAAAACCCCAGAGCTTCATTCTCTTTTATAACTCCCTATATAGCTGTCAACTTTGGTATCCATCCTGAATCGGTAGCAGAGCCTTTCTTAGTATCTACCACAATAGGTAAATTTATTATAGCCAGATGGGTATACAAAAATTACCCGATTACAGTATCTCAGAAAATAACCTTAGCAGATTTGGTAGAGTTAGAGATGATTGATTTTGATGTCATTCTTGGCATGTATTAGCTCAACTTATGTTATGCCTCAGTTTATTATAGAAATAGAATCATTCAGTTTTAGTTTCCCAATGAACCAGTCATTGAATGGAGAAGTAGTACCTCTGTGCGTAGGAGTCAGATTGTTTCTTATCTTAAGGCAAGAAAAATGATATATAATGGGTGTGTTTACCATCTTGTTTGAGTCAAGGACTCTAATTTTGATACTCCAAGTTTTGAGTTAGTTTCAATCGTAAGGGAATTTCCATATGTGTTCCCTGAAGACCTTTTCGGAGTTCCTCCCGAAAGGAAAATTGACTTCAGAATAAATGTCATTCCAGATACCCAGCCTATCTTTATTTATTCCTACAAAATGGCTCCAGCTGAGCTTATGGAATTTAAAGATCAGTTGAAAGATCTCTTAGATAAGGGATTCATTAGGCCCAGTGTTTCCCCATGGGGTGCTCCAGTTCTTTTCGTGCATAAGAAAGATGATTCTCTTAGAATGTGCATCGATTACTGTCAGTTTAACAAAGTCACAATCAAGAATAAGTATCCACTCCCCAGGATTGATGACTTGTTTGACCAACTTCAGGGTGCCAGTTACTTCTCTAAAATAGACCTCAAATCCAGCTATCAACAACTCAGAGTCAGAGAATGTGATATTCCAAAGACAACTTTCAAAACTCAGTATGGTCACTTTGAATTCCTAGTTATGTCTTTTGGACTAACGAATGCCCCTGCAGCTTTCATGGACTTGATAACAGAGTGTTCAAGCAGTACTTGGACGTATTCATCGTAGTCTTTATTGATGATATTCTTATTTATTCTCGTAGTGAAAATAATCATACAGACCATCTAGGAATTATATTACATACCCTTAGAACTCATCAGTTATTCGCCAAGTTTAGTAAGTGTAAGTTATGGCTAAGATCAGTAGCTTTCCTTAGACATATTATTTCTGGTGATGGAATTCGAGTTGAACCTCAAAATACCTAAACAGTGAGAAACTGGAATAGACCCATCTCTCCATTAGATATCAAGAGTTTCTTGGGTTTGGTTGGCTATTACAAATGGTTTGTTGAAGGGTTTTCTTCTATTGCATCCTCCATATCTCGATTGACTTAGAAAAAAGTCAAATTTCAGTGGCCAGATTCATATGAGAAGAGTTTTCAGGAGTTGAAGACTTGACTCACTTCAACCCAGTCTTGACTTTGCCAGATGGTCCAGATAGGTTTGTAGTTTATTGTGATGCTTCCAGAGTTAGTCTTGGTTGTGTTTTGATGCAGAGAGGTAAAGTTATAGCCTATGCCTCTAGACATCTTAAACCCTATGAAAATAATTATCCTACCCATGATCTTGAGTTGGCAGCTATTGTTTTTGCCTTGAAAATTTAGAGACATTATTTTATGGAGTGCATGCTGATGTGTTCATGGATCAAAAAAGTTTGCAGTATGTGTTCTCTCATAAAAATTTGAATCTTTGTCAGAGAAGGTGGATTGAGTTGTTGAAAGATTATGATATGAGTGTGTTGTATCATTCAGGCAAGGCCAATATAATGGCAGATGCCCTTAGTAGATTGTCTATGGGTAGTGTGGCTCATGTTGAGGATGATAAGAAGATGTTAGTCCATGAGATTTATTAGCTTGCTAGATTAGGCATTCAGTTAGTTGATACAGCTGAAGGTAGTATATGGGTTAAGAATGGTTCAAAATCTTCTTTAGTTGCCAAAGTGAAGAAAAAGCAAGATAGGGATCCCAGTTTGGTTAGATTGAAAGAAGCCGTTAGAGATAAGAAAGTAGAGGTTTTCTCCCAAGGGGGAGATGGAGTGTGACATTGTCAAGGTAGGTTATGTGTTCCATGTGATGATGATTTGAGGCAGCAAATTTTGGCAGAAATGTAAGGTACACGATATTCTATTCATTCGGACCCACTAAGATGTACCATGACTTACGGGAAATCTATTAGTGGAGTGACTGAAGAGGGATATTGCAAAGTTTGTGGCTAAGTGTTCAAATTGTTAGTAGGTTAAAATTGAGCACTAGAGACCTAGTGGTACACTGCAGGAGTTCAGTATCCCTACTTGGAAATGGGAAATAGTGAACATGGACTTTGTGACAAGATTACTTTGTACACGTCATCAGCATGATTCGATATGGGTCATTGTAGATAGAATGACTAAATCAGCTTGTTTTATACTAGTTCATACGTCATACTCAACTGAAGATTATTCTAGGCTTTATATCAGATAGAGGTTGTCACGACCTGAGGTTACCCCTAGTCACAATAAGGGTGCTTACGATCACAAGTGACCACACGCTAACCCATGAGCTAGTACCTATTGTGAGCACTGAATAAAGTAATAAAATACACATGTGTGGTAATCAACTATCACGCAATAAGGTTTTTATGAACTGAAAACACTACAACTGAATCCACAAATCTAAAACATATGTGAAAATACTGAAATCTGACTGATAAGACCGATAACTAACTGACTGACTGTGAAACTGATGGGACAAAACCCCCCAACTAACTCCAAATGATTATGAAAAAGGAAATACTGAAATGACCGAAAGAAACATAACAGGTCCTCAAAATATAAAGACTCACCACTGCTGTTGTTGCTGACTAGATGGACTATCTAAGCACGGTCGGGAAACTGAGCGTCTGAACCAATGATATTAAACATCATATTGCAAAGAAAAGTATATGATCAGTACTTTAATTGTACTGGTATATGAGATGATGTTAGGCTAAAATGCATAGGTTTATGTGCATGAAGTTAAGACTGGCTAAATAGCATGGGATTACTAAATATAAATATGTGACAGTTGTAAAATCTGAGAATGCATGACTAAGCATATAACATGATTCTAAAATAGTTTGTAAACTTAAATACTAAAAGTTGATAACTGAATAGCTGATAGACTATATACTATGGTAAGGAAAACCTGAACTAAATTCTATATTGAATACTAAATTGAGATTGTGGGAGCTAGCTATAACTGACAGGCTGATCCAACATGTAACCCCAGTTCCAAGGGTGTTGGTACCTTGCTAAGGGTATAAGCAACTGACTGATGATGTAAACTCTACAAGGCTGAGCTAATGTCCTGAAGAACAAAGGTGTCATGCCGATACCTCTCAAAATCTATGGTGGCACCATAGGTCTGGAACTTAGTGGCTGCTACTAGTGTCTCATCCCTAATTGATGGGGGAAGACACCATCCCTGAGTTCGCTCGGTGCTAAGGGTTACTCCCAACTAAATTACACTGAAATACTAACTGGTGTATGCACTAAAGCTGGTAAGCTCAGGTCATGGTATTTTGAATACAGCAGTGCACACAAATTCTAAAAGATACTGAAATTATATAAACAACTAGGTATCGTGTGTTCATAACCCACCAACACTAAATGGAAATAACAATGATGACACATGAAAGCTTTAAAAACCATAATAGAGGATCATTGATCAAAACCCAACATTTAGAAATTTCATCAAAATACATGGAAGTCATGAATTTAAGCATGAGAATGGGTAAAGCATATGATAATAACATAATTACAATACTAACACCATGAATTAGGGATTTTAACTTGAAAATTCCATCTTTTAAATGTGTAAAGACTCAATCATTGAAAAACACATTCAACCCTAGATTATAATCAAAATTCATAAGAGTTTCCTGGAGATAATTCATCATAAACATGTAAAATTCATAATTTAAAACATAAAAATAGATTCTTGAACTCCATGGGTGAAAAGGGCATATGGATGAACATCAGACATACTTTAAACCCTTAAGCTTGATAGGAAAACACAATCCTAAAAGCTTTCTTAAAGTTCTTGGATTGGGAGATAA
The DNA here is from genome assembly GCF_002878395.1 of Capsicum annuum. Classification (NCBI taxonomy): domain Eukaryota; kingdom Viridiplantae; phylum Streptophyta; class Magnoliopsida; order Solanales; family Solanaceae; genus Capsicum; species Capsicum annuum. The sequence continues at coordinate 184,774,851 of NC_061120.1, read as the reverse complement.
AATTTCTTAGTTTTCTTGGAAGGAAGAGGATTGAATTTGATGAACTTGGAGAAGGAAAGGTTTTGTATTTAAGAGTAATTTGGAGAATTATGGCAAATAATACCCTAACTAAAGTTTAATCTTGTGTTTTTACGAATTGGCTCAGTGGGGAAAAGACATGATTGTCCCTCAGAGATTAAATTCATAACTAGAATGCCAATTAAAGGATCACCACAATGCGGTATAGGCCTCATCGCTATAACACCGCACGTACCACAATCTCATTGAGCTGCTGAAATCAAAATCCAAACATGACACAATCATCATCTATAAAATTTAAAACTTACCCGAGACATGCTCCTTACACCTTTAAACATGAATTAACTCAAAACCCTACATCTCAGGGATAGGAAGGCCACTTTAAAAATCCTTGAAGTTAAGAGGCCAAAAATAAGACTAAGACCCCAACAGTTAGTTAAATTTTCAAGTTCTAAGCCTCTTATTCATGCACTATGAGCTAAACTCAACTAGGAAAAAATATGGGGTGTTACAATATCTCCTCCTTGGTAACATTCGGCCTCGAATGAGACTGATTAAGCTAAGAATACTGAGGAACTGAGATTACATACTGAACATGCATAACTGGAAACATGATTGCATAACTGAGTCTGAAACATGATATATGTCTGAACTAATTCGTGAATGTATGCAATGACATAAAGATGGTTATATGGCTGAATTTTACATTGGAAAAGAGATAATCTAAGGAAAACTGTTACCTTAAGCTGAGTCTGAGTTTGCAGAGAATAGATGAGGGTACTTAGTATGTATAACTTCTTCTGCTTCCCAAGTGCCTCCTTCAACGGACTGATTCTGCCAAAGAACTTTGACCAAGGAAACTTCTTTGTTCCTCAGTCTACGACTTTGACGATCAAGAATCTTAACTAGAATTTCTTTGTAAGAAAGGGTATCCTGCACATCTGTAGGATCTAAAAAAACTACTACTTTTGAATCACCAATACACTTCTTTAACAAAGGCATATGGAACACAGGATGCACTGATGCTAAATCTCCTGGCAACTCAAGTTTATACGCTACTTTCCCAAAATGGCTCAAGATTCTGTAAGGGCCTATATATCGGGGACTGAGCTTTCCCTTCTAGCCAAATCTCTTCACTCCCTTCATGGGAGATATTTTTAAATATACCAAATCTCAAACTTCAAACTCACAGTCTCTTCTCCTCGCATCTGCATAAGATTTTCTGATGGCTTTAGGCTGTCTTAGCCTCTCTCTGATCAACTGAACATTCTCCAACACATCGAATATTGAATCCAAACCTACCAAAGCATCCTCACCTGCCTCAAACCAACCAATAGGGGGATCTACATCTCTTCCCAAAAAGAGCCTCAAATGAAGCCATCTAGATACTAGAGTGATAACTGTTGTTGTAGGCAAACTCGATCAAGGGTAAGTGGTCATCCCAACTACCTTCAAAGTCAATTTCACAAGCCCTCAACATATATTCTAGGGTTAGAATGGTCCTCTCTGCCCGATTATTTGTCTGGGGATGAAAAGTTGTACTGAGGTGAACTTAGGTTCCAAGACCCTTCTAAAAAGCCTTTCAAAAAATGAGAGGTAAACTGAGTACCTCTATCTGAAATAATGGACAATGGGACTCCATGCAATCTAACCAACTCCCTAAGGTAAAGCTTGGCATAATCCGCCACTGCTGATTTGGTCATTCTGTCTGCAATGACCCATATCAAATCATGCTGACGACGTGTACAAGGCAAACCCATCATAAAATCCATCTTCACCACTTCCCACTTCCAAGTAAGAATGTTGAACTCCTACATTATACCACTAGGCCTCTGGTGTTCAACTTTAACCTGCTGACAGTTAGAACGTTTAGCTACAAACTCTGTGATATCTTTCTTTATACCACTCCACCAATAGATTTCCCACAAATCACGGTACTTCTTAGTGGCTCCTGGGTGAATATAATAATGCACACCACACGCTTCTACAAGAATTCATTGCCTCAAATCATTAACACATGGCACACACAACCTACCCTAACATTACAACATAACATGTCCTCCTTAGGAGAAAACCTTAACTTCCTGATCTCTTACTGATTCTTTTAACTGAACCAAACTAGGGTCCCTATCCTGCTTATCCTTTACTTTGACAACCAAGGAAGATTCCAAACTATTCTGGATGTAAATACTACCTTCATCTGAATCGACCAATTGAATAGCTAATCTAGAAAGATGATGAACCTCCTAATCTAACCTCTTCTTATCATTCTCAACATACCCATAGACAATCTACTGAGGGTGTCTGCCACCACATTGGCCTTGCTCAAATGATACAATACACTCATATCATAATCTTTTAACAATTCTAACCACCTTCTTTGACAAAGATTTAAATCTCTCTGTAAAAACACATACTACAAACTTGTGATCAGTGAACACATCAACATGAACCCATATGAATAGTGCCTCTAAATTTTCAAGGCAAAAACAACAGCTTCCAACTCAACATGGGTAGGTTAATTTTTTTATGGGGCTTAAGCTGTCTAGAAGCATAGGCTATGACCTTACCTCTCTACAACAACACATAACCAAGACCAACTCTGGAAGCATCACAGTAAACAAAAAACCCATCTGAACCATCTGGTAAAGTCAAGGCTAGGGCTGAAGTGAGTCAAGTCTTGAACTCCTAAAAATTCTTCTCACAAAAATTTGACCACTGAAACTTGACTTTCTTCTGAGTCAATAGAGACATGGGGGATGCAATAGATGAAAACCCTTCACCAAACCGTCTATAATAGCCATCCAAACCCAAAAAACTCCCGATATCTGACGGAGAGATGGGTCTAGCTAGTTTCTCATAAGTTTAGTCTTCTGAGGGTCAACTCTAATGCCATCATCGGAAATAATACGGCCAAGGAAAGCTATTGATCTTAGCCAAAACTTGCACTTACTGAATTTGGTGAACAATTGATGGGCTCTAAGAATCTACAATATTACTCAGAGATGGTCTGGATTATCATTTTCACTACGGGAGAAGACAGGAATATCATCAATAAAGACTATGTCGAACATGTCCAGGTACTGCTTGAACATTTGTTCATCAAGTTTATAAAATCAATAGGGGCATTTATTAGTCTAAAAGACATCTCCAAGAATTTTAAGTGACCATACCGGGTTTTGAAAGCTATTTTGGGGATGTCATAATCTCTGACTCTATGCTGATGATAGCCGAATCTGAGGTCTATCTTAGAGAAATAACTGGAACCCTAAAGTTGGTCGAACAACTCATCAATTTTGGGGAGTGAATACTTATTCTTGATTGTGACTTTGTTCACCTGACAGTAATTGATACACATTCTAAGAGAACTATATTTCTTACGCACGACTGGAGCACCTCATAGGGAAACACTGGCTTGATAAAACCCTTATATAAGAGATTTTTTAACTGTTCTTTCAACACTTTAAGCTTGGTTGGAGCCATTCTGTAAGGTTAAATAGAGATAGGCTGGGTATCTGGAAGGAGATATATTCCAAAGTCAATTTCCCTCTTAGGAGGAACTCCAGGAAGATCTTCATGAAACACATCTAAAAATTCGCTCACTATTGGAACTGACTCAAGACTCGGAGTCTTAAAACTAGAGTATTTGACTCAAACAAGATGGTAAACATACCCATTAGATATCATCTTTCTCACTCTAAGATATGAAACAATTTGATCCTTAAGCACTGAAGTACTACCCCTCCATTCAATAACTGGCTTATTAGGAAACTGAAATAGAACAACCTTATTTCTATAGTAAACTGAAGCATAGCATGAGTGGAGCCAATCAATGTCGAGAATAACATCAAAATTAATCATCTCTAACTCTACAAAATCTACTAAAGTAATTTTCTAGGATACCATAATCGGGTAATTTCTGTACACTCGTCTGGCTATGATAGACTTACCTACTGGGGTAGATACTAAGAAAGGTTCTACTCATGATTTTGGGATGACACCAAAATCAACAACTATATAGTGGGTTACAAAAGAAAGTGAGCTTCGGGGTCTAGTAAAACATACACATAAAGGTGAAAGACCTGTAACGTACTCGTAATCACATTAGGAGAACTTTCCTAATCTTGTTGGGACTGAAGTTTATATAGACTATTCTAGAACTGTCCACCGGTAGCACTGGATATGGTGCCCTACTGAGTTGGATGACCTGCTGGTGCGGCTAGAGAATTATTCTGACTCTGTTGGCGATTGTTCTTACCTTTCCACATACCTGTCGAGCACTTCTTGATTCTATGGCCTGGCCTGACACACCCAATACACACATCACTACCAGCCCTATAGTTACCTGGAGGACTCGTACCACTTCTCTGACAAAGTGGGTTAGTACAACTACTGTTCACACTACCCTATGACTTAGAGCCTGGCGCCCTATCTTGGTTGTCATTCCTAAACTTTGGAACTGGCACACTAGCTAAAGATGGAGTTGGGGATGAGAATTTTTTATGGAATTGAGAACAGTTACTACGCTCTGACCTCGGCTAAGAAAAGTTAAAGCTACCTATTCTACCCCTCATATTCTCTCTTTTTCTTCTTAAGCTTCTGTTTCTCAATCTGTTGAGCATAGACAATAATCCTAGATATGTTCATCTTCTTAATCAACATTGCAGTCTTATACTTCTTAACCACACTATTAGCTACACCAGAAATAAATTTACTCATTCTAGACCTATTATTAGCCACCATCGAAGGAGCATACCTCGCCAACTGAGTAAAATTAAGCGAGTACTCCTTCACACTCATATTACCCTACTTCAAATTAATGAACTCCAGTACCTTAGCTTCCCTTAATTCTATTAAAAAGAATCTGTCTAAAAAGATTATAGCAAACTCCTCCCACTCTACAGTTACTACATCTGTACCCCTATCCTTCTTTCACTACTTATACCAGGTGTGACCTATATCCTACAACTGGTAAGCAGCCAATTCTGCACTCTTACTTAAGGTGAAACCCATGATATCTGTCATCTTTTAAACCATATCAAGAAACTCATGTGGATAAACTGAAGGGAATTCATTCAGGTAAAGTCCCAAATCCTAGCTGTAGCTGTGTTTGCCACTGAATTAGCTGGGGAAATAGCATACTAATCATTTTGAGATACTACTGAATGAGATAAGGTAGTGAATGCAACTCTAAACTCGGTATGAGAGACAGGCTCGTTCAACGGATCTTTTTGAATAGGCGGAGGTGGGAGCTAGTTTCTGTTTCTTCTTCTATTGTTCTTCATAGGAGAAATTTTCTATAAATGAAAGGAAGGATGAATCATAAAGATAGTTTAAATAGAGCTCATTCTCATTCGCACTATATGAATACCAAAAGAAGGGCAACTTTTCCTAAAATATCTTGTAGCCTCTTGTCCATAAATGTGACAGGCTTCACACCCATGCACAAGACTCTACTCAATATAGGTTTCAGACTCCCTAGGATACTATAAAATCTTAGGCTCTGATACCAAGTTTTTTCTCAACCCGAGGCTAACCCCTAGTCACAACAATGGTGCTTATGGTCACGAATGACCATGATCTGGTACATGCTGTGAGATCTGACTAAAGTAATAAAATACATATATATGGAAATCAACTATTATGCCATAAGGTTCTTAAGTTCTGAAAAAAATACAACTGAATCCATAAATCTGAAATATGTGTAAAAATATTAAAATCTGACTGATAAGACTGATAACTAACAGATTGTCTAAAATATCTGAAAGCCTCTAAATGACTGGCTGTGAAGTTGATGGGACAAAACCCCTAACTAACTCCAAATAACTAAGAAAAAAAAGAAATTCTGAAATGACTAAAAGAAACATAATAGGTCCACGAAATATGAGGACTTACCACTGTTGCTGCTGCTGACTAGATAGACTATCTAAGCGTGGTTAGGAAATTGAATGTATGAACCTATGATATTAAACACCATAGTGTAAGGAAAAGTATGTGATCAGTACTTTGAATGTACTAGTATATGAGATGAGGTTAGGCTGAAATGCATGGGTTTATGTACATGAAGTAAAGACTGACTAAATAGCATGGTCTTATAGAATATAAATATGTTACAACTCTTAAGTCTGAGAATGCATGACCAAGCATATAACATAATTCTAAAATAGTTTGTAAACTAAAATATTAAAATTTGATAATTGAATAGCTGATAGATTTTATACTATGGTTAAGCAAACCTGAACTAAATTCTGTACTAAATACTAAATTGTGACTGTGGGAGCTAGCTATAACTGACAGGCTGTCCAATATGTAACCCCAGTTGGAAGGGTACTGGTACCTTGCCAAGGGTACAAGCAATTGACTAATGATGTGGACTCCACAAGGCTGAGCTGATGTCCCGAAGGATAAGGGCGTTACACTGAGACCCCTCAAAATCTATGGTGGCACCGTAGGTTTGGAAGTTAGGGACTGCTACTAGTGCATCATCCTTAATTGATGGGGAAAAACTCCACCCCTGGGTTCGCTCGATGCTAAGGGTTACTCCCAACTAAATGACACTAAAATACTAACTTGTGTATGCACTGAAGCTGGTAAGCTCAGGTTATGGTATTTTTAAAACAACAGTACACACAGATTTTGAAAGATACTAAAATTATGTAAACAACTAGGTATTGGTTGTTAATAACCCACCAACACTTAATGAAAATAATAATGACATATAAAAGCTTTAAAAACCATAATAGAGGATCATTTCTCAAAACCCAACATTTAGACATTTTATCAAAACACATGGGAGTCATAAATTTAAGCATAGGAATGGGTAAAGTATGTGATAATAACATAATTATAATACTAGCACCATGAATTAGGGATTTTAACATGAAAATTCCATCTTTCATAGGCGTAAAGACTCACTCGTCAAAAAATACGTGTAACCCTAGTTTATAATCAAAATTCATAAGTTTCATGGGGATAATTCAACATAAACATGTAAAATTCATAATTTAAACAGAAAAATGGATTCTTGGACTCCATGGGTGAAAAGGGTCTATGGATGAACATCACACAAACCTTAAACTCTTAAGCTTGATAGGGAAATAAAATCCTGAAAGCTTTCTTCAAGTTCTTGGATTGGGAGACGAAATTTCTTGGTTTTCTTGGAAGGAAGAGGATTGAATTTGATGAACTTGGGGAAGAAGAGGGTTTGTATTTAAGTGTAATTTAGAGAATTAGGTCAAATAATGCCCTAACTGAAGTTTGATCCTGTGTTTTTATGAATTGGGTCAGCGGGGAAAAGACATGATTGCCCCTAAGGTATTAAATTCATAACTGGAATGTTGATTGAAGGATCACCACGATGCAGTATAGGCCTTATCATTATATCACCGCGACGCTCCATAATCGCATTGAGCTGCTGGAATCGAAATCCAAACATGACCTAATCATCATCCAAAAAATTTAAAACTTATCCGAGACATCCTCTATACACCTCTGAACATGAATTAACTAAAAAACTTATGTCTCGGGGTTGGTAAATCCACTTTTAAAATCCTTAAAGTTAAAAATTCAAAAATAAGACTAAGTCCCCAACACTTAGTCAAATTTTCAGGTTCTAAGCCTTTTTTGCATGCACTATGAGCTGAACTGAACTAGGAAAAAGTATGGGGTACATAGTTTACCTCTGACTTTTGGAAGGCTTTTCAAAAGGGTCTTGGCAACCAAGTTCATCTCAGTACAACTTTTCATCCTAAGATTATTGGTTAGGCAGAGAGGACCATTTAGACCTTAGAGGACATGATGCAAGCTTATGTTATTGACTTTAAAGGTAGTTGGGATGACCACTTACCATTGATTGAGTTTGCGTACAATACTAGTTATCACTCCAGTATTCAGATGGCTCTATTTGAGGCTCTCTATGGAAGGAGATGTAGGTCTCCTATTGGTTGGTTTAAAGTAGGTATTTTTCTTTGATAGGGCCATATTTAGTGTTTGATATGATGGATAAAGTTCAGTTGATTAGGGAGAGGCTTAAAATAACCCAAATCCGTCAGAAATCTTATGTAGATATGAGGAGAATTAACTTTGAGTTTGATGCTGGTGATTTAGTCTATTTGAAAATCTTGTCTTGAAAGGAGTGAAGAGATTTGGAAAGAAGGGGAAACTCAGTCCTTGATGCATTGGTCCTTATAGAATCTTGAACCACTTTGGTAAGGTAGCTTATGAGCTAGAGTTTCTTGCAGATTTAGCCTCAGTCCATCCGGTGTTTTCTGTTTCTTTGTTAAAGAAATGTATTGGTAATTCATCTATTGTTATTCCTTTAGAAAGTACAGGTGTTCAGGATAGCCTTTCTTTCAAAGAAGTTCTAGTTGAGATCCTTGGCCTTCAGATTTTTAGGCTGAGGAATAAAGAAGTTTCCTTGGTTAATGTTTTATGGAAGAATCAGTCCATTGAGGGAGCTACTTAAGAAGCAGAAGCAGATATACGTACCAAGTACCCTCATATTTTCTCCGTAAACTCATATTCATCTTGAGGTAACAGTTTTCCTTATATTGACTCTTTCCTGCATCTATTCACTAAATCAATTCAATTAATATATCATGTTTCAAACTCAGTTATGTGATCATATTCCAAATCATGCATGTTCAGTATGCGATCTCAATTTCCTTAGTTTAGTATTCTCAAACTAATCAGCATCATTCAAGGATGAATGTCCTAAGGGAGAGATATTATAATACCCCACACTATTTTCAGTTTGATTCAGCTCTTAATTGCATCCATAAGGGGATTAAGGCCTACAAATTTTACTATGTATTGGGGACTTAGTCATTTTCAAGACCCCTTAAACTTTGAGGGTTTTATTTTTGGTCTTCTAGACCCCGAGATATTAACTTTTGAGTTAATTCATGTTTAGAAATGTAAGAAGTATGTCTTGGGGGAGTTTTAGATTTTTCGAAGAAGGTTTGGGACATGTTTGGATCATGAAACCAGTGGGTTACTGCGAAAATCCTGTGATGCAACATTATTCTCAATGTCATGCAGACCACATTATGGTGGGGAAAATGAATGACCACGATAAGACTACATCGTGGTAAGCTTGTTACGTCCAGTTTTGAAGTTAAATGACAAAGGGGCAATTTGGTCTTTTCCCCATCAACCCAATCATTTATAACATAACTTGGGCATCAGTTAGGACATAATTTTGCCCTTCTTCTCTAATTTTCCTCCTAAGAAAGCCATTTCGTTTCCCCCAAGAACACATCAATTCCTTTTCCCCAAGAAATCAAGAATTTAAGTTCCCCAAGTTCAAGAACCTTCAAGAAAGCATCTAGAATAGCATTGTTCCTTTCAAGTTAAAAGCATAAGGTATGTGGGGTGTTCATCCATGGCTCTCTTTCACCCATGGAGCCCAAAAACCCTCTTTTTAATTAAAAATGGATTTTTCTATTATTATTGTATTTATATTACTTAAGATGGGTTTAACTCAAGCTTTCATGGTAATTTAAATGCAACTCAGTCCATGTATGATCCCATGCAATATTTGAATTCCTCAAGCTATGAATTTTAGTTTCCCATGTTTTTGTCTTAGCCAAGTGAACTTCATTTTGTTGAATTCTCATGTTTAAAATACCCCCATGTACAAGGCCATGCTTTTCATATGTTTGATGAAATGCTCATGTTTTAAGTTGAACCATGATTCAATATTACTAGTTAAGTTTAAATGTCATGTTTTAATGATCACTCGGTATTGGTGAGTTATGAATACCTGATACTTATGTGTTTTACATGATTCTTAGATTCTTAAGTATGATTCAGTTAAACCATGAATATCCTACTTATTTAGTTATTATGATTAAGATGAGCAATATCAGAAATAATATTTAGTTAAACATAATTCAGTTTAGTACTAGTGTTTATTCAGTTCGAGTAAGATTTAGCACCGAGCAAACCTAGGGATGGGGGCTCAACCTCCATTTAGCACGGGGTTCTAGGAGTAGTCCCTAAGTTTCAGAACTATGTATCCAGCGTAGGATTATAAGATATCACCCTCCCGTTTAGGGCTGACACTCTCTTAGGGGTTACCCGCCAGTTAGGACTGACTCCCTAGTCCTACGGAACATCAGCCTTGTGGATACACATCATCAGCTAGTATTAGTACCCGTGGCACGGTACTAACACCCTTCCAACCGGGGTCATAGGTTGGACCCTAATTAGCTTAGATTGGGGCATGTCAGTTATATGATACCTGCTATAGTCTCAGTACAGTATTCAGTGTATATTCAGTTCAGGTTTGCTTGACCAAAGTATATAGATTTACAGTTATCCAGTTATACAGATTTTAGTCTTTCAGTTTATAGATTGTTTTAGAAATATGTATATGCTTGGTCTTGCATTCTCAGATATTATAGTTTTTATGCATCTATGCTCAGTTATTTCAAGTTGTTCAGTTAGTCTTTATCTCATGTGCACAGTACCCCATATATTTCACCTAGACCTCATCTCATATACCAGTATACTCAAAGTACTGATCATATACTCTTGATTGCGCTACGTTGTCTTATAACATAGGTTTGGACGCTTAGTTTTCCGATCGCTCCTTGATAGATTAGCATACTCAGCAACAGTAATGGTGAGTCCTTATCCATCGAGGACATGATTTCTTATTCCAGTTATTTCAGCAGTTCTTTATATTCAGTCAGTCAGAGTTAGTTGGGGGTTGTCTCATCAACTCCTTATTTAGTTAGAGGCTTTTTAGATAATTAGACAGTCAGTTAGATAGCTTTTTAGCTTATCAATATTTTTAGTTACTTTAAATTGACAGTTAGATTTTTGTATTTCATCAGATGTTTTAAACTTATGGTTGAACCACATCTTCAGTATTCAGATTAGCATTACATTCAATGGTTTATCTTCCGCACATATGTACTATTGCTATTTTATTCAGTACTTATAGCAGGTACCAGCTCATGGGTTAGCTTGTGGTCACTTGTGACTGAAAGCACCATTGTCACGACTAGAGGGTAGCCTCGGGTTGTGACATTATCTCAGAATTTTAAATAAAGAGATAAAATCCCAAATTCTCAATGGACTTTAAGAGCTCCCAAATTCTCAAATTCTCAACCTTTTAGGCCGGATTAACACTTTACTGAACACGCTCTAAGGCTCAGACTATGAGAGAATTTTGTAGGGTCTTATAATATCCCCCCTTGGAAACATTCATCCTCGAATGTCACTTGATAGGCTAAGAATACTGATCGACTGAACTTACTTAAGGAACGGGAGCATCTGAAACATGACCATGCAATTAGAACTCCCAATATATTGGGCTCTCATACTGGACATGCATATCTGATGCATGGAATACTCGATTGAAGCTACTCATAAGCTGAATTCTCATAATAGACATGCATATCTGATGCATGGATGTGTAACTGAGTTGTTCTCAGGAATGCATGAATGAATACACTGAAAAACTGAACTCTTTCTGCTGAACTTGCATATATAATGCATGAATGTCTGGCTGAACTGACTCTCGAAAGCATTACTGGCTATGCAATAACAACTAACGTTAACTTCGTAAGGAGAGTCTGAACATACAACTGAATGAGTCTAAGGACATGAAAGCATTGTAATATCATTGGGTATCTCCCCCTTGGGACTCTATGTCCCTCTAAACACACTTCGCTGAAATACTGGGGCGGTGCATGGGGCACCTACGAACTAAATCATGATTGACCAACTGAGAGCTAAAACTAATGCATGACTCATGCTGATATATAAGCTCAACATGGGTGCAAAGGATCTAACCATGCATATCATAAATATGAAGGACTCATAGTATATCTGAATCTATATTAGGGAACCTTTCTTGATCATGGTAGGTCTAAAGCACATAGAGTTTGTTTTGACGCTGACCACTATTGGCACCAGAAGGGGCACCCTGCTGATGAAACTCTCTACCTCTCTGAGCTAGTAATCTATACTCTCACATTCTGTGGCCTGTCTCACCACACCCAAAGCATATATCACTACCTTCTCTACACATACCTAGGTGACTCTTTCCACACTCTCCACAAAGCAAATAGATATGAACACCACTAGCACTACTCCAAGATTTGGAGCTTGGCGCTCCATCATGACTGACATCACATCCCCAAAATTTGGTGTAGGTACACTAGCTGAGAATGGAGCTAGGACTGAAAATCTCTTGCTGTGCTAAGAACAACTACCACCCTGGGACCCTGCTTGAGAGAAACCATGACTACCTATTCTGGCTTTCTTACTTAGTCTCTCTTTTTTTTTCATCTTATCTGCCTTAATTTTTTGTGCATGCATCATCATTCTAGAAAAGTCCATATCTCTATTGAGCATAGCAGATATACACTCTTTCAACACTGACCCGGATACACCAGTCACAAATTTACTCATACTTGCTCTAGGGTCAGCTATCAAGTCAGGAGCATACTTTGCTAACTGGTTAAACTTAAGACAATACTCCTTCACTGTCATGGAGCCTTGCCTTAGGTTCATGAACTCCTCTACCTTTGCCTCTCTTATATCTAGCTGGAAAAACTTATCTACAAAGGCATCCTAAAACTCTTGCCAAGTCACGGGAGTTGCATCCTCCCCTCTACCCTTCTTCCACATCACTACCTAATCATGAGCAATATCCTTCAGCCTATAGGACACTAACTCTACACTCTCCTCATCAGAAACATGCATAATTTGGGTAATCTTCCTCACGTTCTCTAGATAAAGTTCTGGGTCCTCACCTATTGCTGACCCAAAGAATTTTGGCGGGCTCATCCTCATGAAATCTCTAAATCTAGCTACGGTTGAACCCCCATCCTACTGAGGTAGGGCCACAGCCTGATGGTTCCCCTGAATATTAGTCATTACAGTTTGGAATAGCGCATGAAAAGCTGCCTAAAACTCAGAGTGTGACATACTTTCATTCTCAGGATCTACTGGCTGAGGTAGTGGGTCATCAACTCTATGGGCACTATCTCTGCAAGGAGGCATACTCTGTAAATGGAAGAAATAGGTGTATTAGACTGTGGATTAACTTGAGCTCATACTCACTCACACGATATGAATACTAAAAGAAGGGAAACTACTCCTAAAAATATCTTATAGCCTCTTATACATAAGTGTGGCGCGCAACACACCCATGCAAAAGACTCTACTAGATGTGACTTTTCAGACTCTCTAGGACACTATTGAACCTTAGGATCTGATACCAAGTTTGTAACGAATCAATTTTTTTGGAACTGGAATGTGACACAGTGCTCATGATCTCGAAGGACCACAAGCTAACTCTCTACTGATATCTATATATGAGCACTGCATAATATCTGTAATAAATATAAAAAACTGGCAAAAACTGGCCATAAGGTTCAAAATATCTAGAATACTCAAAACTAGAAACTGAATACTAATACACCTGTCCGAAAAGCCTCTAAACTTTCTGAACTGTGGAGTTGATGGGATATGTCCCCAACTAACTCCGTCTACTGAAAATAAACTAAATATGATACGATTATAAAATAAGGATTATCCTCAAATAAATAGGACTCACTGCTACATCAACTGCTACTGACTGGGACTGAGCTGCTAGGGGTACTCTGGATCTCGTGCCTCTGAACCTATGGTGTTAAATAAAACACTATAGCGTAAATGTGTCAGTACGGGAATGTACTGAGTATAAAGATGAGGTAAGGCTAAATGCAAGGACTTATACATAAACAATTACTTAACTGAATAATCATGAGAATACTGAATGAGGACATATGCCTGAATGCACAAACCATAACTAAAAATATCTCAACTCAAAATACTGAAACTCGAATATTGCTTTACAAACATATAAACTCACTACTAGTACTGAGATGCTAAACAACTGAATCTCCTGATATAGAAAACTGAGAACTGAAATCGAGATCATTCTCATTTAGTAAGTGATTTCTAAAACTGATGATAATGAAGCTGATTAACTGAATCTACTCATATCAATGACTGAAAGCTGAATTTACTACTCTTGACTGTCTGAATTTGAGATCAAACCACTCTAACGGATGAACCCCAAATCTACTATCAATGATAAGAAAAGATTATGTCTGAGATCAAACCTATCTAGTGGAAGATCTCTGAATTTGATAAAGAGAATGCTCAACTGAATCTGAGACTGAGATCAAGACTATCTAATGGGTGATCTCTAGATCTGATAATGAGATTACTCAACTGAAACTGAGACTGAGATCAAGCCTATCTAATAGGTGATCTCTGGATCTGATAATAAGATAACTCAACTGAATCTGAGACTGAGATGAAGCCTATCTAACGGGTGACCTCTAGATATGATAATGAGATTACTCAACTAAATCTGAGATTGAGATCAAGCCTATCTAATGGGTGATCTCTGGATCTAATAATACTGATACTGAATAACTTTATATAAGACATGCCTATCTAGTGAGTGGTCCATGAATAAATGGAACTATCTGGGCTCCTTACTGATATAGGTGACTGTATCTGACAGTCCTGATTTATGAGTTCTACTCTAAAGACTGACACTAAAACTATAACTGTGGGAGTTCTCACTTAATCGATATGCCCCAAATCTGAACTGGTGGGGTCCAACCTGTAACCCCAGCTAGAAGGGTGTCAATACCGTGCCATGGGTAAAGACCTCAACTCTGGTCAAGCCTCTCTAATGGGTGACCCTTACAGAAAGTCAAACCTAAGGCAGTATAATAGTCAAGCCTTTTCCTAATGGGTGACTCCTACATCCTGTGCTGGCTACGCGGTTCTGGAGTTCAGGGATTGCTCCTAACGACTCTGCCTCTCTAATAGGGAGCTACCATCCTTGCACTCTCTCGGTGCTAGCTCCTACTCCCAACTAAAAATCTCTGAACTGATTCTTAACTGAACTTAAACTAAGCTGAATCTATTATTGATCATATTTATCGAATGATCTGACTGAGTTACGTTGAATTCACTTGGTTTTGTAGCTGATGCAGTACTACTGAATCTCATTATCTAATTGTATCATACTGAGATCCGAACTGAACACTTGAATACTACTAGGTCTGAGTTGAGTACTAAACTGAGGCTAGAATACTAGCAATACTGAGATTACTGAGATTTCTTAAGTTTTGTATCTGTCTAAGAGTACAGAGTTCTGTAACTCACTGAGTTCTGAGAATCGTGGCTTAACTGAGATTATCGAGGAAACTAACACGGGCTCTAGACTGCAGCTAATTTGTTGGGTATAAATACCCCCAGGACTCGATAACATAAAAGTAAAACATAGCCATTCTTGAAGAATCAAGATCATGGACATTCATTCACCACCACAATAACTAAAGCATCTCTTCAAGCATCTAGAAATCATAAACATGTGATAGTATGGGGAAACATGTTATTGGCTCATACTTCATTCAACAAGGTCTTACATCAAACACTTACCATGTATTAAAGTCTTAGCATGTATCGAAGAGCACATAATTGGGGAATTTCATGCTATCATGTCACAATTCATTCACTAAAGCTTTTCAACAAACACTTGGCATGCATGGGCTTGCACACAATTGGGGATTTCTAGTCAACATGCTATAATGGCTCTAATTCTTTCACATAAGCATTTTATCAAACATATGGGGAGCATGCTTTGCTTATCAAACATGAACACATCACTTAATAAGCAACTTGAAGAGGGTTTATCATGAACATCATATGAACATCACCTACTAGGGTCAAAGCTTGAAACCTCAAAAACAAAACATGAATTAAAAACTCAATAATAGCATGAACTCCAATTTCAATTCACATGAATCATGAAAACTCATAAACATAAGATATTTGAAATTTAGAAAAGGGTTCTTGAGCTTCTTGGATGAAAGGGACCCAAGAATCAACATCTGCATACCTTAGTTTCTTGATTCTTGAAAAGTTAATGGAGGAATCTTGATGATTGGGGTCTTGATTTAGGAACCCTAGCTCTTGTTCTTGAATAATTTTGAGATAAAACTAATATTTTTAGGTTAAATGAGGCTAAATCCCGTGTTAAGGAGTATATATAGGGGTAGCAAAATGATCGTTTTTGCCCTTAAAATTAAACTGAAAAATCCCAATTTTACATACTGACGCGACGTGCCATAATCATTCTATCTTACTAGAAATTGGACAATTGGGAAACTGCTTGATGGCGCGACGCGGTGAAAATCGCGTTGCCACCTTGGTTGCAAACTGAAAAGGCATCGCGATGCGTTGAAATTGCGTTGGTGAACTGGAAATTGACAACTCTAAAATTAAGCCTTGGTACGACGCGTTATAATCATGGAGGCTCACTGGATTTTGGCGATTGCCATTTTGTATGGTTCTGCGATGCACTAAAGTACCAGATGATACACTGTCTTACTAAAATGGCTCTAACTTTTTGCCCGAGTGTCGGATTTGGGCAAATTTGGTATCGACGGAAAGCTTATTCGATACTTTACATGACAAAAAGTTGATATTAGAAAAATTCTACAAGGTTCAAAATACTTCTCACTTAGGAACACACTTCTCAACCTTTTAGGGCCGGATTAACACTTTACTGAACACACTCTAAGGCTCAGACTACGAGAGAATTTTGCGGGGTTTTACACTTAACCATTTTCAACTCTCTAATTCACTTCTCAAGTGACTAAAATTAACCATTTTCAAGTCATGAATTCACATTTCAAGTATCAACACTAAACCAATTTCAAGTCATGAATTCACATTTCAAGTATCAACATTAAACCAATTTCAAGTCATGAATTCACATTTTCAAGTCATTACACTTTACAAATTTCAAAACACAAGTTCACCTTTCAAGAACTACATTAAACCATTTTTAAGTCGCTAATCCACTTTCAAATGACTAGTACACATTTCAAAACACTATACTTAACCATTTTCAACTCTCTAATTCACTTCTCAAGTGAGTAAACTTAACCATTTTAAATTCATGAATTCACATTTCAAGTATCAACAATAAACCAATTTCAAGTCATGAATTTACATTTTCAAGTGATTACACTTTACAAATTTCAAAACACAAGTTCACCTTTCAAGAACTACACTAAACCATTTTCAAATCGCTAATCCACTTTTCAAGTGACTAGTACACATTTCAAAACACTACACTTAACCATTTTCAACTCTTTAATTCACTTCTCAAGTGACTAAATTTAACCATTTTCAAGTCATGAATTCACATTTCAAGTATCAACACAACCAATTTCAAGTCATGAATTCACATTTTCAAGTGATTACACTTTACAAATTTTAAAACACAAGTTCACCTTTCAAGAACTACATTAAACCATTTTCAAGTCGCTAATCCACTTTTCAAGTGACTAGTACACATTTCAAAACACTACACTTAACTATTTTCAACTCTCGAATTCACTTCTCAAATGACTAAACTTAACCATTTTCAAGTAATGAATTCACATTTCAAGTATCAACACTAAACCAATTTCAAGTCATGAATTCACATTTTCAAGTGTTTACACTTTACAAATTTCAAAACACAAGTTCACCTTTCAAGAACTACATTAAACCATTTTCAAGTCGCTAATTCACTTTTCAAGGGACTAGTACACATTTCAAAACACTACACTTAACCATTTTCAACTCTCTAATTCACTTCTCAAGTGACTAAACTTAAGCATTTTCAAGTCATGAATTCACATTTTAAGTATCAACACTAAACCAATTTCAAGTCATGAATTCACATTTTCAAGTGATTACACTTTACAAATTTCAAAATACAAGTTCACCTTTCAAAAACTACACTGAACCATTTTCAAGTCGAATGATGCTTATAACTTATTTGACTCCAATAATTATCTAAGACACTCATGAGATCATTTAATTAACCTCCACTTCATTTTATCCATTATGTGGTCCTAAAATTCTGTTAACTCTCAAAATTTTCAAAAAAAATTACCAAAGTTTTCTTTGTAAATAGGCCTACCAAAAATCTGTCAGCTAACCAGAATACATATAAATACGCTTCACAGAGTTAAAACAAATATGTTAAAGGCATTGTCATAAGTCATAAAATCATTAAATTTCTGCATTGCATAAACAATAGTCACAAGATCAAAAGTTTCCAATAAAATCACTGAATACTAACAATCCATGTAAAGCTTAGATGATAAAGATCCAAAATTTCATAATCCAATCAAAAACAAAAAACAAAAAACCTCACAATAAAGATCAAATGAATATTATTCACTTGTCAGTGAAGAGCATCCCAGCACAGAAATATCCAATACATAGAAGAACAGTCAATTTCCTTGAAAAAACACCTATTCCAGCTGATTCACCTCCTCTACTTTTCAAATTCATTGTGATCTTTATTGCTTAAACCAATTAATAGCTAAATTCAAACAACATTCATTTCACTCCCCAAGTCAACAAACCCAAAATCAAAAACCCCCAAGCAATATCAATCTTAAGATTACTTAAAATGTCAACTCAAACTCAAAAACAAGAACTCCCAATCTCAAGATTACTATAAATAGCACAACTGAAAGTAACGAAAAATGATAAAGCAATAACTAGAAATCAATCAAGGTAAGAGAGCTAACGGAGAGAAGAATAAGAGAGAGCGGAGTGGCGGCGGGACGGCTAATGCAGGTGGCTTTTCGTCGGTGAAAACTCTGGTGTTATCTCGATGATGGCATCCACTGATGCTTTATCGGCTGACATCGTGGACGCTGAGAGCATTTTATGGTGGCGACATTGGCTTTGAGGCTGGATGATTGGTTGGAGAAGTGGCGATTGAGGGAGAGAGAGGGAGAAAGTAGGGGCGAGGCGGTGGATGAGACCAGGGTTTTCTCTGGTGGAACAAAAGCTGGTGGTCCACCGGCGGTGGATGGCAAAGTGGTGGTTGGGGAGCTTTGTGTGGCTGTTAATGGAAAAATGGGGGCTTAGGATTTGATTATGTGTTTTAAAACGAAAGAGAGGGCATTTTGACCTCAGCCGTTAGATCAGTTTTGATCGACGATTGAGATTTAAAGGTTGAGGATTTGATCAAAATTTGCATAAATTTTTCAATTGAGTCACAAATTGACTATAATTATAATAAATTGAATAAAACTAGACTAAAATTGGTATATTGTGGTAAAACATTGGGTCAAAAAATAAATAGATCAGATAAACTGATTTAATTTAGGCTATTATTTAAATTAATGTTATAAATAATAATAATAATAATAATAATAATAATAATAATAATGAAAAACTAGACAATATATTTGCAAAAAATATGAGTGTGCACTATTGCATGAAAAAAATAATTTAATAAAATTATATAAAATGTCGTATTTGAGTTTAAAAATTATAGAAAATTGTATCCAAATAATTTGTGCATTTTTCTAAATTATGAATGTGACACGTCAATATATATTTAATATAAGAATAATATGTACAAAAATATTAATAATTGAAATCAAATAATTTTGATAAAATAGTAGCCCAAAAGTAGTATCGGGAGGTCAAAATTGGGTGTCAACATCAGTCGTTGGATTAATTTTGATCAACGGCTAAGACTAAAATTACTTTAGAAAGGGGTCAAAATGGAATTAATATCAAATTGGTTAAAATTGACATTAATTGTGTATAAGATGGCTAGAAAATAAACACATTGAGAAATTAAATTGAATTGAATTAGGCCCACTATTTTAATAAATGTGATAATGATGAGAAAAATAATAAGACATCGATATCAAAATAAACTAAGCATATAAAAATTAATGTTATTTAAAATTATCAATAGTAGTAATAATAAAGACAATGCATTTGTAAATTGTGAGTGTGCACATTTACGTAAAAATAAATAAATATTAATAAAAATTCTGTAAGGTGTCGGATTTGAATTAATAAATTATGAAAAAATGGTAATTTAATAAATGTGGAAATGACGAGAAAAAATAGTAAGACATCGATATTAAAATAAACTAAGCATGTAACAATTAATGTTACGTAAAATTACTATATAAAATGACATAATTAATGATAATTTGCTGCAATTAAGATTTCATTTTTTTCTTGTTAATTGGTTGCTACTATATCTATTTTATGCATATTTTCTTATTGGTTAAACCGAAAACCGAACCGTTAAGGACTAAAAATCGATAAATCAAAAACCAATAAAAAATTACCTTATTGATTTGATTATTGGTTTAAATTATTTAAAAATCGATAACCGATAAACCAAATCGATAATATATAAAATCAAACTGAACTAACCGATGCACACTCCTAACTCAAGAAAAAAATAGTGAAAAATAATTTTAATATTGATCGTTGATCAAATATGATGAACGATTGACATTAAAATTGAGGAGATGAGTCAAATTGGGATTAGAAATTGGGTTAAAAAAGATTGAATTGGAGATTTCGATTACGTTAATACAACATATTAATATGATGAATTGTCGGTTAATTGGCTTCATTATTATAACTTCAACAATGTATTATTACCTCGATCATATGATGTTAACATATTATTCAAAATATTTGGATATATAGATTCAGTTATAGCTAGCTTTTAACTTACTATGTACATCACTATACGAGAGATACGTATTTATACATACATACATACATACATATATATATATATATATATATATATATATTTGATTGACTATCAGCTTTGTAATATGTACTATATACATCACATACACGAGTATATTACCTCGTAATACAACGTATTTTATTTCTACTTTGATGAATTATCATTTAATTTTTCTTACATTATTATACTATAATTTCATCAATATATTATTACCTTGATCAATTGATCGTATGATATCAATGTATTCAATATATATAGTTGATTGACTATAAAATTCACAATATGTATTAGATACATCACATACATATGTAAATTACCTCGTAATACAACATTTTGTATATATACAATGATAAATTATCATTTAATTTATCTTATATTATTATATTATAACTTCAACAGTATATTATTTTTTTGATCAATCGATCGTATGATATCAATGTATTCAATATATAATTGAATACATTTTAGTTTTTAAATATAAAAATTATTTATTTAATACTAAATTAAAAATATCAAATATCGATGGACAGTGTCATTTTTATAAAGTTAATTTTTTTTTAGTTTTAACAAAAACGACGTTGTTCGTCGCTTTTTATAAAAATAAAAAAAAATAAAAATATTTACAAATTGCGACGGACAGCGTCGCTTTTCTAGAATTAATATTTTAAAAAATAAAAATTATAGCAACGTTGTCCGTCGCTTTTAATAAAAATAAACAAAAATAAAAAATAATTTTAAAAAGTGACAGACAACGTCGCTTTTCAAAAAATTAATTTTTATTTAGTTTTTAAAAAAGCGATGTTGTCCGCCGCTTTTTGAAAAATTAAAAAAAATAAAAATAATTATAAATTACGACGGACGGCGTCGCTTTTCTAGAATTAATATTTTTAAAAATAAAAATTATAGTTATGTTGTCCATCGCTTTTAATAAAAATAAAAATAAAATTTAAAAAGCGAAGGACAACGTCGCTTTTCAAAACATTAATTTTTGTTTAGTTTAACAAAAGCGACTTGTCCATCACATTTTGTAAAAAATAAAGAAAAATTAAAAATAATTACAAATTGCGACAGACAACATCGGTTTTCTAGAATTAATATTTTAAAAAATAAAAATTATAGCGACGTTCTTCGTTGCTTTTAATAAAAATAAACAAAAATAAAAATCAAATTTAATAATCAACGAACCACGTCACTTTTCAAAAAATAATAATTATTATTTATAAATTTTGCTATCTGTCGCATTTATTAAAAAAATTATAAATCATTTTTTAATTAGTTGGCACAATAATCCGCAAAAAAAATGCGACGGATATTAAGACGTTGGCTGTTGATTTTAATAAAAAATAAATAAAAATAAAAATAAAAATAAAAAAGCGATGGACAGTGTTGCTTTTCTCGTTGCTTTTTAAAGTGACACAGTTCGTCACTTCTTTTTGCATCGCTTTTTGGCCTTTTTCTAGTAGTGGCTAAATGCGCCTTCAAAGTTCCCACAGTAAAGTTATTGGGATTCATTGTTAATAGGAGAGGTATAGAGTTGGATCCATCCAAGATAAAGGTAATCCAAGACTTACCACCTCCTAATACCAAAAAGGACGTAATGAGTTTCTTGGGAAGACTCAATTACATCAGTTGGTCCATACCCCAGTCCAAGATAATTTGTGAACTAATATTCAAGTAATTTAAGAAAGATTTTGCCACTTGATGGACCAAAGAATGTCAAAAGGCTTTCAATAAAATCAAAGAGTACTTGTCCAACCCACCTGTATTGGTTCCACCAGAGCTCGGGAAGCCATTGTTATTATATCTATCTGTTATGGATAATGTATTTAGATATGTGTTAGGGAAGCATGATGAAATAGGAAGGAAGGAGAAAGTCATTTACTACCCGAGTAAGAAGTTTACAGTGTATTAAGTAAGGTATACATTGGTGGAGCAGACTTGTTGCGCATTGACTTGGGTTGCGCAAAAGTTGAGGCACTACCTATTTGTGTATACCAAGTACTTGATTTCAAGAATGGATCCACTCAAGTACATCTTTTAGAAACCAATGCTTACTAGAAAATTGGAGAAATGGCAGATCTTGTTGAGTGAGTTTGATATTGTGTACGTGACACAAAAATTCGTTAAAGGACAAGCTTTAGTTGATCACCTCAAAGAAAATCTAGTGGATCAAGATTATAAGCCACTCAAGACCTACTTTCCTAATGAAGAGGTGTTGTTTGCAGGTGAAGACATCCCAGAGCCATATGATGGATGGAGAATGTTCTTTGATAGAGCATCGAACTTCAAAGGAGTCAAAATTGGAGTAATTCTAGCTTCAGAAATAGGTCAAAATTATTCGATCTCGGTGAAGATTAGATTTCATTGCATGAATAACATGGCAGAATATGAGTCTTGCATTCTCGGACATAGGATATCAGGGGACATGAACATCAAAGAGCTCTTGGTGAAAAAAGATTCATATTTGCTGATCTATTAGGTGCAAGGAGAGTGGACCAATAAGAATGTCAAAATCCTTGCTTATGTGCAATGTGTTAAGGAGCTGAGTAAAAGATTCACGAAGATTGAGTTCAAACATGTCCCTCGAATTCAAAATAAGTTTGCCGATGCCTTGGCGACATTGTCTTTAATGATTCAGCATCCAGATAAGAATTACATTGATCCTAATAAGGTGGAGAAACATGATCAACATGCTCACTGTTTCCATATATATAAAGAACTGGATGGACAGCCGTGGTACTAGGACATCAAAAGGTTGCTCAAAATAGTAGAATATCCAGAAAGCGCCACTAGAAAGTAGAAGAAGACTTTGATAAGGATCGTCAATAACTTCTTTCTCAATGGGGAAATCCTATATATAAGGATGCCAAACTTAGGACTGTTGCGATGCGTTGATTCCATGAAATCCGCAAACTTGTTAGAGAACATACATGTAGGAACTTGCAGACCCTACGTGAATGGTTTTATGCTTGTGAAAAAAAATTTTTGAGAGATGGATATTTTTGGATGACCATGGAGAAGGATAGTATCTGATACATGCAGAATTGTCACCAATGCCAAGTTCATGGGGACTTTATACGGGTTCCACCAAATGAACTCTGTGTTATGGGTTCCCCTTAGCTGTTTGTTTCCTGGGGAATGGATATTATTGGGACAGTAGAGCCTCCTGCGTTAAACGGACATCGTTTCATCTTGGTTGCTATAAAATATTTCACAAAATAAGTTGAGGCTTCAACACACAAGGCAGCAACCAAGAAGGTCGTAGCATATTTTATCCGCAATAACTTTATTTATCGGTTCTAGATTCTAGAGTCCATTTATCGGAAGCATAGTACCTTGGCTAATATTATAACCTAGAAATCTAACATTTGTCTGAAACAAGGATATTTTTGGTTTAGAAATAACCAAACCATTTTGCAATACTATTTCTTTGAACATATTTAAGTGTTTAAAATGTAATTCAAGGGTTTTTGAGAACACAAAACTATCATCAATATATACAATTATAAAATCCATATAAGAATTAAATATGTCGTTCATAATTTTTTGAAATTCAAAAGAAGCATTTTTCAAACCAAATGGCATAACATTTCATTCATATTTCCCAAAAGGGACGTTAAAAGCAGTTCTATAAGTATGGTTTTTATCAATTTGAATTTTCCAATAACCTGATTTAAGGTCAAATTTTTAAAATATGTTGGCATCATAAAGTCTAGAAAGCAAGTCCTTTTTATTAGGTATTGGGTACCTTATCCATTTTAAAACTTTATTCAGGGGTTTATAATTAATGACTAGTCTAGGCATACCACGTTCCTTCTCAGCAGCATTATTAACATAGAAGGCAGTACAAGACCAAGGAGATTTTGAAGATTCTATAAGACCCTTTTACAGGAGACTATCAATCTCCTTTTTACATAATTCTACTAACTCTGTATTCATTTGGCAGAGTTGAGATTTAGTGGGTATTTTGTCCTTACTGAAACCATTTATGTAAGGAAGAGAAACAATATGTTTCTGGCGATCCCAGAAGGCATTTGGGTGATCAGCACAAATATTAATAGTCAATTGATCAAAAATCATTTTTATTTTTTCTTAGACTTTTACAGACTTCATTGATTCATGAATATTCATACTCATTATTTCTAATTGTAAGAAATTTACCTGCCTTTGCTTCATACTAATAAGAGCATTTATATCTCTTATTACAAGACCAGTAACAAAAGGATAAGAGATTTCTTTATTTTTATAGGTAGCCTTAAATCCAGTTGCATCGATATGAGTATAATTATAAATAACATTTATAAAAGGTGTTCCTAAAATAATAGAAGGATATAACTGGTTTTTTATCAAAAAAAAAAAGAAATGCAGAATGCAAACCTTATTTCGACATATATAAGTATTAGGCAATTTAAAGTTAATATCAAGTTTATGACCAGATGCAGACTTAATTATGTGAGTAGCTTTTTCAAAATATCTGGTTGGAATTAAACCTTCCTGAATGCAGCTGACATCAGCACCACTATCAATCATAGCAATATTAGTGATAGAAAATTCTCTATTAATCAGAAAGTACAATTTATATACCATTTATGAGCAGTAACTAGTTGCATCATACCTAAGAAATAATCCCTTTTCAAATCATCTTTTGGACTAAGTTTATCCATATCAGAATTTTCAGAGTTTTCAAAATCCTTTTCTTTTCCTTTTGAAGTAAAAGAAATAGTATTTTCAGGAATGTCAGAAATTTTTTCTTCAATTTTTAAGATCCTATGATAGGAGATCATCTGATTTTGTTTTAAAGAACTAATTTTCCTTTTTAATTTTTCAACTTTTATTTTTAAATCATCAAAAGTTGTATGTCTTCTTGGAGTTTGACTCAACGCAAGGCGTCGATTTACCTCAGATAAAGAATAAGACATATGATAATTATCGTAAGTTGTATCTTTAGAAGTAGAAGTACTAGTAGTATTAGCAGCAGTTTTTTAGTAGCAAAATTAATGATTTTTTCATCTTAACTTCCTTTAATAATTCAAGGACATTATCAGCAATAAGAGTTTGAATATTTAGATCAAGAACTTCAAATTTCGATTGCAGTTTATACATCATCTCATCACAATTACAAGTATCATTATTACAGTCATGGTATTTATTAACTTGATCTGGTTCACTACCAGAACTAGGTTGTTCAATATCATTTTCAGATACAGAATCATAATTATAATCAGATTAAGAACCAGAAGTATATAATAAACCATAGACTTGGTCATGTACTTCATCAGAAAGTCCTAAAGACTTAACTTTTTGTAACTTACGGTTTGGAGCTATATGACCATATTGGTTGCACCTATAGCACTTGATTTTTTCTAACTCTCTTTTGGATCTATTTTTCGCAAACCTGGTAGACTTACAATAGTTTTTTCTTGTTTCACGCTCTTATTTGGTTCTATGTCTAGAGCGTTTCTTTCTATAAGACTTATCAGACTTAGAATATCTTTGGGTTTTTCTTGCGACCGGTTTATCCATACCAAATTGTTCACAAAAAACTCCTAATTGGGATTTTCTCTAAGTTTGTCAAGTTTAATCTGTCTGGCTAATTTTAGCTAGTTACAAATGGCTAAACCCTCTTGAGTACAAGCTACAATAAGCTGACCATAAGTTTTCTCTGAATATTAGATCTCACCATAAGATCCTCTAAGTGTTTTTCTAACTCTTTTATCAAATAAAGGGAGAAGACCATCAATGAATTTTGCTTTCCAATGCTCATACATACTTTCGGGTAAATCCATAATCCTACTAAGAAAGGTGTCCTTATACAGTCTAAGTTCTCCTAAATGTCTACATTTTAAACCATTAAGGAGAGTTCTAATGTTTTCATATTGATTGATAAATCTACCTCCAAAATGTTCAATTATTATAAGCATAAGGATATAAACAGCATCTGGTCGTCCTGCCTGCAGTGGTTGACCTAAATTATCTTTACTTGTTTTGTCATTAGTGGAATTAAAAATAACTTCGCGTTTATCATCATCTAGGAAATTATCCCACCAGCCTTGAAGTTGGCCAATAAAGCCCGCAACAATCATTTTGCATATTGTTGGGTCAGTACGATTGGCCCGATTCTCTGCTGATCTAGATGTGGCAATAGTAGAGTACATTGACATACGGTGGATAAGAATAGAGATTTATCGGTCTGATAATCCATCAATATTCCATTCATAAATAGCATCCCCACTATAAGAAGTATTTGTTTGATTCCAGTCCCTTTCCTCAATCAGAACATCTTGAGGAGTTGAACGTCGATAATACGCAGTAGACATACAGGGAATGTCAGCATATTTTTCCCCGGTTGTTTTCTAACCATACCTTTGAGCTTATTTAGCTCGGAAGAGATAGTATCACCTACGTTTTGAGTAGATTCCATATTATTAGAAAAATTAGACTCAAGTTTTTGCACAAAATCATGAGATAAATCAAGAGGTTGTATGTGTAAACGAGAGAATTTTTTATCTAAAAGTTTTTTTAATTGTTCTAATTGAGAAATTATTTCAAATCCTTCAATTTCAGGCGGTCTTTGAATACAAGGCTTAGATAAAATATATCCTTCTTCTTTGGTTTCGAAAGTAGAAGAAATGTTAGAGGAATCCATCATCTCACTAAGTTTTTTAACTAACTCAATTAATTCGTCAAGTTTTTTATCAAGAGATGAAATATGTTCTCCTAAAACTTTAACATATAGACTCAAATAATTATTTTGGGCGATAAGGTTATTTATTTCAGAAACAGTGATTTTTCCAACATCCCCATCAACAAACTTTTGAAAAGAAGAAAAAGTCATTCTAGTATTATTAGGTAATACAAAGGAAGGATGAAGAGGATACATGACTTGAATAATCGTCCCATCAGAATTTTGATAAGATCTTTCAATAATTTCTACATATGACGGCAAATATGCAGACATAAATCATGGCACAAAACAGATAATTTTATTATATAAGGCACATATTTCATAGAATTCTTCAGAGATATTTCAAAGTTCATCAGGACTATAAGTTTCAAAAAACCATGTCCTAAAGGTTTTCCGTTTTTCACAAAAAAAATCCTTTTGAATATATTTTCTTGCCTGAGAACCAGGACTAAAATCAATAAGTTGTGTCATCATAATTAAACAGAATTAATATCAAAATCCATCTCAGATGGGGTAGGATTTTCATTATCGAAATCTTGAACTATATTAGTTTTAGAGTTGATTTTAATATTTTCTACACCTTTAAGTGTAACATGTGAATCTTCAGAATTAATAGTATGCAAAAATGCAGCACGATTCCTTGCTGGACCATAATCAGTTTCTATAGGAGAAATATGATGTATAGAAGGAAGTCTTTTTGGCAGGAAAAAAAAATTTCTATAGACTGGAGGATTATTATCAAATTGCAGACAAATTCGTCCATCAGAATTTTGAGTTACATGAGTTAACTCTGAATTAGTCGCATCCTCCACCAACTGTTTTGGAGAAGTGACTAAATTTAAATTCAATGTTTTTAGGAAATCAATTTCATCCCATCGAATAAGTCTTCGGGTAGTAACCCTGGATTTTATAAAGTTAGTTTAAATAAGCATAGTGCAATCAGAAGTATCATCAATTATTACATCGAGGATTTAAGGTTGATAACAAACGATAATAGATGCGGTAAGATAATCTTATAAGTTCAGATCCAGGCGCATAATCATAACCATAAGTTTTCACATTTAAGGTTAAAGCATGAAGACTATTTACATCAGTCAAAGATAATTGCAAATTTGGCTGAGTATTAAAATATACAGGACCATAGGCAAGGGTAGATTTAATAGATACCATTAAAGATTTTCTGAAGTTTAAATTTCTAGAATCACGCAAAGCAGCTAAAAATGTTTCAGGGAGTCCTTTTAGCGTTAAAGGTCTAAACGAAATTTGTACCAGACCAATATGCATATAATTATAATGGCGTTTAAAAATATCAATATCATGTTTATTGAGAAGTTGAATTATTTGTTCATCAGCATTTAAAGCAAGAGATTTCTCAGTGGTTTTAATAATTTGTTTATGTTTTATTTTATCAAAAAATTCATATTCGTATATAGTTTTTAATTCAACTTTTGGAATCTTCCATTTATTTAATAAATCCATATCTTGAGGTAAATCTACATCTTCGAGTTTTGTACTCTTAGTACTGACTTCGCCCATATCCCTGATTATAAAAGCCTTATACCTAAGCTGAATACTTCACCGCATTAACATAATTACTATGAAAGTTCCTAGGCTTTGATACCATTAACAGGATCTCACCTGGCTGGGGACATAAATCATGGCATAAAAAAGATAATTTTATTATGTAAGACACATATTTCATAGAATTCTTTAGAGATATTTCGAAGTTCATCAGGACTATAAGTTTCAAAAAACCATGTCCTAAAGGTTTTCCATTTTTTCACAAAAAAATTCCTTTTGAATATATTTTCTTGCCTGATAACTAGGACTAAAATCAATAAGTTGTGTCAGGAAGTAGAAGGAATGTTAGAGGAATCCATCTTCTCACTAAGTTTTTTAACTAACTCAATTAATTCTTCAAGTTTTTTATCAAGAGATGAAATATGTTCTCCTAAAACTTTAACATATAGACTCAAATAATTATTTTGGGAGATAAGGTTATTTATTTCAGAAATAGTGATTTTTCCAACATCCTCATCAACATACTTTTGAAAAGCAGAAAAACTCATTCTAGTATTATTAGGTAATACAAAGGAAGACTGAGGAGGATACATGGATTGAATAATTGTCCCGTCAGAATTTTTATAAGATCTTTCAATAATTTTTACATATGACGGCAAATATGCAAACAATTAATAGGATCTCACTTGGAAGGGGTATGCCGCTCAGCCTGCCAGACCATATAACAATATCGGATTATGCCAAAGTCAGAAATTTAAAACAAAGCACCAACCAAAATATAAAAGAATTTCAAATAATTTAATGACTGTATGGAATCTTTTATCCAAACAAGGGGCCTGTCAGAGATTTAATAGTAATTATCTCTGACTGATGTAAATATTCTTCATGCTTTAACCTTAAATGTGAAAACTCATGGTTATGATTATGCGCTTGGATCTGAACTTATAGGATTATCTTACCGCATATATTATCTTTGTTATCAAGCTTAAATCCTCGATGTAATTAATTGATGATACTTCTGATTGCACTATGCATATTGAAACTAACTTTATAAAATCTAGGGTTACTACGTGAAAACCTATTCGATGGGATGAAATTAATTTCCCAAAAATATGGACTTTAAATTCAGTCACTTCTACAAAACAATTGGCGGAGAATGCGACTAATTCAGAGTTAACTCATGTAACTCAAAATTCTGATGAACGAATTTATCTGCAATTTGATAATAATCCTCCAGTCTATAGAAATTCTTTTTCCCTGCCAAAAAGACTTCCTTCTATACATCATATTTCTCCTATAAAACCTGATTATGGTCCAGCTAGGAATCGTGTTGCATCTTTGCATACTATTAATTCTATAGATTCGCATGTTACACTTAAAGGTTTGGAAAAGATTATAATCAACTCTAAAACAAATATAGTTCAAGATTTTGATAATAAAAATCCTACCCCATCTGAGATGGATTTTGATATTAATTCTGTTTAATTATGATGACACAACTTATTGATTTTAGTCCTGGTTCTCAGGCAAGAAAATATATTCAAAGGGAATTTTTTTGTGAAAAATGAAAAACCTTTAGGAAATGGTTTTTTGAAACTTATAGTCCTGATGAACTTCAAAATATCTCTGAAGAATTCTATGAAATATGTGTCTTACATAACAAAATTATCTTTTTTATGCCATGGTTTATGTCAGCATATTTGTCATCGTATGTAAAAATTATTGAAAGATCTTATCAAAATTTTGATGGGATAATTATTCAAGCCATGTATCCTCCTCAGTCTTCCTTTGTATTACCTAATAATACTGGAATGACTTTTTCTGCTTTTCAAAAGTTTGTTCATGAGGATGTTAGAAAAATCACTGTTTCGAAAATAACAAACCTTATCGTCTGAAATAATTATTTGAGTCTATATGTTAAAGTTTTTGGAGAACATATTTCATCTCTTGATAAAAAACTTGATGAATTAATTGAGTTAGTTAGAAAACTTAGTGAGAAGATGGATTCCTCTAACATTCCTTCTACTTCCAAAATCAAAGAAGAAGAAGAATATATTTTATCTAAGCCTTGTATTCAAAGACCGCCTGAAATTGAAGGATTTAAAATAATTTCTCAATTATAACAATTAGAAAAACTTTTAGATAAAAAATTCTCTCGTTTACACATACAACCTCTTGTTTATCTGATGATTTTGTGCAAAAACTCGAGTCTAATTTTGTTGATAATATGGAATCTACTCAAAACGTAGGTATAATATCTCTTCCGAGCTAAATAAGCTCAAAGGTATGGTTAGAAAACACCCGAGAAAAAAAATATGCTAACATTCCCCATATGTCTACTGTGTATTATCTACGTCCAACTCCTCAAGATGTTCTGATAGAGAAAAGGGACTGGAATCAAACAAATACTTCCTATAGTGGGGATGCTATTTATGAATGGAATATTGATGGATTATCAGATTGATAAATCTCTATTCTTATCCATCATATGTCAATGTACACTACTATTGACCCAGCTACTACATCAGCAGAGAATCGGGCCAATCGTACTAACCCAGCAATTTGTAAAATGATTGTTGTGGGATTTACTGGCCAACTTCGAGGCTGGTGGGATAATTTTCCAGATGATGATAAATGCAAAGCTATTTTTAATGCCACTAATGATAAACCTGGTAAAGATAATTTAGGTCAACCACTACGGCCAGGACGACCAGATGCTATTTATACCGTTATGCTTACAATAATTGAATATTTTGGAGGTAGATTTACCAATCAATATTAAAACATTAGAACTCTCCTTAATGGTTTAAAATACACACATTTAGGAGAATTTAGATGGTATAAGGACACCTTTCTTAGTAGGGTTATGGATTTACCCGAAAGTAAGTATGAGCATTGGAAAGCAAAATCATTGATGGTGTTCCCTTTTTATTTGCTGAAAGAGTTAGAAAAACACTTAGAGAATATTATGGTGAGATCCAATATTCAGAGAAAACTTATGGTGAACTTATTGTAGCCTATACTCAAGAGGGTTTATCCCTTTGTAACGAGCTGAAATTAGCCAGACAGATTAAGCTTGACAAACTTAGAGAAAAATACCAATTAGGAGATTTTTGTGAACAATTTGGTATGGATAAACCAGTCACAAGAAAAACCCAAATATATTCTAAGTCTGATAAGTTTTATAGAAAGAAACGCTCTAGACATAGAAACAAAGAAGAGCGTGAAACAAGAAAAAACTATCGTAAGTCTACCAGGTTTACGAAAAATAGATCCAAAAGAGAGTTAGAAAAAATCAAGTGCTATAGGTGCAACCAATATGGTCATATAGCTCCAAACTGTAAGTTACAAAAACTTAAGTCTTTATGACTTTCTGATGAAGTGCATGACTAAGTCTATGGTTTATTATATACTTCTGGTTCTTAATCTGATTATAATTATGATTCTGCATCTAAAAATGATATTGAACTACCTAGTTCTGGTAGTGAACCAGATCAAGTTAATAAATGTCATGACTGTAACAATAATACTTGTAATTGTGACGAGATGATGTATAAACTGCAACCACAGTTCGAAGATCTTGATCTAAATATTCAAACTCTTACTACTGATAATGTCCTTGAATTATTAAAGGAAGTTATAGATGAAAAACTACATGAAAAAATCATTAATTTTGCTACTCAAAAAACTGCTGCTAATACTGCTAGTACTTCTACTTCTAAAGATATTACTTATGATAATTATCATATGTCTTATTCTTTATCTAATGTAAATCGGCATCTTGCGTTGAGTCAAACTCCAGGTAGAGATACAACGTTTGATGATTTAAATATAGAAGTTGAAAAATTAAAAGGAAAATTAGTTCTTTAAAAAAAAATAGATGATCTTCGATCATAGGATTTTAAAAATTGAAGAAAAAATTTCTGACATTCCTGAAAATACTATTTCTTTTACTTCAAAAGGAAAAGAAAAGGATTTTGAAAACTTTGAAAATTCTGATGTGGATAACCTTAGTCCAAAAGATGATTTGAAAAGGGATTATTTCTTAGGTATGATGCAACTAGTTACTGCTCATAAATGGTATATAAATTGCACTACTCTGATTAATAGAGAATTTTCTATCACTAATATTACTATGATTGATAGTGGTGCTGATGTCAGCTGCATTCAGGAAGGTTTAATTCCAACCAGATATTTTGAAAAAACTACTCACATAATTAAGTCTGCATCTGGTCATAAACTTGATATTAACTTTATATTGCCTGATACTCATATATGTCGAAATAAGGTTTGCATTCCGCATTTCTTTTTTTTTAGTAAAAAACCAGTTATATCCTCCTATTATTTTAGGAACACCTTTTATAAATGCTATTTATCTGTATATGCATATCGATGTGATTAGATTTAAGGCTACCTATAAAAATAAAGAAATCTCTTATCCTTTTGTTACTGGTCCTGTAACAAGAGATATGAATGCTTTTATTAGTATGGAGCAAAAGCAGGTAAATTTATTACAATTAGAAATAATGAGTATGAATATTCATGAATCAATAAAGTCTGTAAAGTCCAAGAAAAAATAAAAATAATTTCTGATAAATTGATTATTGATATTTATGCTGATCACCCAAATACCTTATGGGATCTCCAGAAATATATTGTTTCTCTTCCTTATGTAGATGGTTTCAGTAAGGACAAAATACCCACTAAATCTCGACTCTACCAAATGAATACAGAGTTAGTAGAATTCTGGAAAAAGGAGATTGCTAGTCTCCTGCAAA
Source organism: Capsicum annuum (assembly GCF_002878395.1). Taxonomy (NCBI): domain Eukaryota; kingdom Viridiplantae; phylum Streptophyta; class Magnoliopsida; order Solanales; family Solanaceae; genus Capsicum; species Capsicum annuum. Next base: position 184,741,232 of record NC_061120.1, on the reverse strand, counting down.
AGGGTCTTATAAAATCATCAAAATCCCCTTGGTCTTGTACTGCCTTCTATGTTAATAATGCTGCTGAGCAGGAAGGTGGTATGCCTAGACTAGTCATTAATTATAAACCTCTGAATAAAGTTTTAAAATGGATAAGGTACCCAATACCTAATAAAAAGGACTTGCTTTCTAGACTCTATGATTCCAACATATTTTCGAAATTTGACCTTAAATCGGGTTATTGGCAAATTCAAATTGATTAAAACCATACTTATAGAACTTATTTTAATTGGGCAATATGGATGGAATGTTATGCCATTTGGTTTGAAAAATGCTCCTTCTGAATTTCAAAAAATTATGAACGACATATTTAATTCTTATATGGATTTTATAATTATATATATTGATGATATTCTTGTGTTCTCAAAATCCCTTGAATTACATTTTGAAACACTTAACTATGTTCAAAGAAATAGTATTGCAAAATGTTTTGGTTATTTCTAAACCAAAAATGTCCTTGTTTCAAACAAATATTAGATGTCTAGGTCATAATATTAGCCAAGGTACTATTGAGCCCATACAACGAGCTTTAGACTTTGCTAAAAAATTCCCGAATATAATTTTTGATAAAACTCAGCTACAAAGATTTCTTGGTAGTCTTAATTACATCTCTCCTTTTTATGAAAATCTATCCAGAGATTTAGCTCCTTCATATGATAGACTGAAAAAGGATAATAAAACACCCTGGACTCAAGTTCACACTGATTTGGTTAATTAAAAAACGAGTTCAAACTCTTTCATGTTTAATCTTAGGTAATCCTGCTTGGTTAAAAATAATTGAAACTGACGCTTCAAACATTGGTTATGAAGGAATACTTAAAAAAGTTAATCCCCATACAAACACTGAATGTTTAGTTAGATTTCAATCGGGCAAATGGTCTGAAAGCCAAAAAAAATATGCTACTGTGGCTCATGAAATGCTTACTATTGTAAAATGTATTTTAAAATTTCAAGATGATTTATATGATCAAAAATCTATAGTCAGGACTGATGCTCAATCTTTAAAGTGCATGTTCGACAAAGACTTTAAACATAATGCCTCTAAATTAATATTTGCAAGATGGCAAGCCCAATTATCCCCCTTTGATTTTAAAATACAATATAAGAAGGGTAGTGAAAATTCTTTGCCAGATTTTCTATCTCGAGAATATTTAATCGATTAACATGAATTTTTACACATACTTCCTCTCTGAAAAAACCATAATTACTATTATCAAATGCATTCCTTTAAACAAAGATATTCATTTTCTTATCTTAGAAAATCTTGTTCGTAGTATAATAGAAGAAGAATTATTCCTTAACCAAGATGAATTTCATGATAATGATATTTATTGGTTTGATATTGACTTAAGTGATTAATATTTAATTTAAAGGATTAAAAGGAATGATGAAGCTCTTTCTGCTTTTCTCTCTCAAAAATTCTTAATCACTTTTACAAAGGAAACTCCTTTAAATGCGGATATGCACATGCTTAATTACAAAAGGTCATTGATAATCTTATCACGAAGGAAATACTTTATGAAGATCTATTCGAATATATGTTATGGTATGCTGATTAAATTCCTAATTATTAATGTAGCATGGATCCACCCTGGCATATAGCCAGAGGACGCGGAAGAGGTGGTCGAAATCAAAATTCCACTTCTTATTATGGAGATAGACAGAATCCTTCATATGGAAATAGAAATAACTCAGCATATATCTCAGCAAGTTCGAATTTCCCAGTATTACAACAGGGACGCAGAACTTCGATTAATGCAAAAATTTTGAATATGGCAGAATCATCGAAAACTCAGCCTATTAGCACATCGATTCATCTGGAAGATATTCCAGAGGATTAATCATTATATAAATAGATTCAATCTTATATTTCTGATAAGCAAGCAGTCTCATTTGCTTCAATAATCCAAGAAAATACTACAGATAAGCCAACATACGAAAAGCTCAAAGCCAGAGATTTGATACTTCTTATTGAAAACTCTCATATACCTAAGCAAGACATCCCCAACGAAGCATGGAAATTACTTCCAAAATACTTGCTCACTGATGTCTACTCTACAGGAGAATCATACAAAACAAGAACTTTTTATGAATCAATTTTTGTTCAAACCGGCTCTACTGATATTGAGCATAAACCAATGGGAGAAACTACCCCAAGAGTACATGGATACTCCAAAATGGTCATCAAAAAGCTTATTTCGATAGAAGAATGGGGAATTACCTCCTTGACTCAAAAAACTATTTCAATGGGACCAATGGGACAATCACAAATAACTTTTATGTATTGGGATTATATTAAGGAATTCACACAAATGTTATATATAACAATATCAAATACAAACATACTTGGTTCTTGAAAATTTGTGCAAAAGTATTTGAAAAAACCATCCCAAATCGGTTTATTCAATGGTGGTCTTACCATGGGCCCACAGTAAAAATTCTACCACCAGAATATTCTACTCTTTATCAATCTTGGAAAAAAGCCTAGCCATTCTTAACCGAATTATATCTTTCTGACCGTGTTTGTAAATTAGACACCATTGATCAGATGTATTTCTTTATATAATTTTCTATTCGTTGGATTCATAGGTGGTCTGTTGAAATAGGATATACCAATTAGCAAATTCCTGCCCTATATAGGGTATTCTATTGTAATTTCTGGGACAAATTAACTCGCCTTGATCTGATTACCAAAATTCGTTATGGTAAGGACCAAAGAGAAAGCATTATCATGAAAATTGCCAAATATGAAAATACACCTCAAAAGCCAATCATATTTGAAGACAAAGGATTAAATTAGATCTCGAGACGAATCTCTACACATGAGGGTGACAAGATAGAAATGATAGAGAAATATTTGACAGAAGTTCGGAATAAATTACTCCAAACTGTAGAACAAAATTCTGATACTTCTATGAGAAGTGAAGAGGTAGACAGAAGACATTACAGACTCACAACCTTTACCTCTAGAACATATTCTCACCGATGAAGAGATTGTTGAAAAAACAGAAGAATTTCTCCGGAAGCAAAAAAGGGGAAAAGACAAAGAAGATGGCCCTAGTAATTAAATTTATTAAAGAATTTACTATGTCTGTTTTATATGCTGTAATAGTAAAAACACTATGCGTAAGGACCCACTGTATGGCCCATAACACTGTGCGCAGATTCCTTTTCTTTTCTTTATATAGCCGCCTTATCTTTAGAGAGGCATAAGTTTTAGAAATTCTCTTTTAGTTTCTCTCTCTAACTCTCCCTTCTCTCTTCTTCTTACCTCTTGTAAAATATTTAAAAGATAAATAAAGGGCATTAGCCACCATTTATTACTGTTCAGGCCTTGCAACCGGCCAAATCTAAGGTACTATTTATTTCTCTCCTTATTGTACTTTTAATACAACTTCTTCCCTCGTCCAGCCGTGACTATGTCCAGCTAAAAATCTTCTTATACCTATGTTGAAGATCTAACTTTGTTTACATGGTAACTATGAAAGATCCAAACTCTATCAAAATATGAAGAGATTTTTCTATAGTTTCTTGACTTGGTTCCAAAATGGTGGTACAGTCGAGTTTAATAAACTTATGTTAGCTTTGTCTCTGTGACTATGTCTAGTAAGTTGTGCCTCTTTATCTCATTGTACTGATGCAAAAAGGGCAACTTTTGCACAATTAGAACTTCTAGACACATGGGTTTAACATAAGGCTATTAAATCTCTGACAGGCCCCTTATTTGGATAAAAGATTCCATAAAATCATTAAACTATTTGAAATTCTTTTATATTTCGGTTGGTGCTTTGGTTTGGATTTCCAACTTTGGCATAATCCGATATTGTTATATGGTCTGGCAGGCTGAGCGGCATACCCCAGCCAAGTGAGATCCTTTTAACTAATTATGTTAATGCAGTGAAGTATTCAGCATAGGTATAAGGCTTTTATAATTATGGATATAGGTGAAGTCAGTACTAAGAGTACAAAAGTCGAAGAGGTAGATTTACCTCAAGATATGGATTTATTAAATAAATGGACGATTTCAAAAATTGAATTAAAAACAATATATGAATATGGATTTTTTGATAAAATGAAACATAAAAAATTATTAAAATCACTGAGCAATCTTTTGCTTTAAATGCTGATGAAACGACAATTCAATTTCTCAATAAACATGATATTGATATTTTTAAACGCCATTATAATTATATGCATATTGGTCTAGTACAAATTGCCTTTAGACCTTTAACGCTAAAAGGACTCACTGAAACATTTTTAGCTACTTTACGTGATGCTAGAAATTTAAACTTTAGAAAATCTTTAATGGGATCTATTGAATCTACCCTTGCCTATGGTCTTGTATATTTTAATACTCAGCCAAATTTGCAATTATCTTTGACTGATGTAAATATTCTTCATGATTTAACCTTAAATGTGAAAACTCTTGGTTATGATTATGCACCTGGATCTGAACTTATAGGATTATCTTACCGCATATATTATCGTTTGTTATCAACCTTAAATCCTCGATATAAATTAATTGATAATACTTCTGATTGCACTATGCTTACTAAAACTAACTTTATAAAATCCAGGGTTACTGCCCGAAGACCTATTCGATGGGATGAAATTGATTTCCTAAAAACATAGACTTTAAATTCTATCACTTCTCCAAAACAATTGGCGGAGGATGCGACTAATTCAGAGTTAACTCATGTAACTCAAAATTCTGATAGATGAATTTGTCTGCAATTTGTTAATAATCCTCCAGTCTATAGAAATTCTTCTTCCCTGGCAAAACGACTTCCTTCTATACATCATATTTATATTCAAAAGGAATTTATTTTGTGAAAAATGAAAAACCTTTAGGACATAGTTTTTTTAAACTTATAGCCCTGATGAACTTCGAAATATCTCTGAAGAATTCAATGAAACATGTGCCTTAAATAATAAAATTATCTTTTTTGTGCCATGGTTTATGCCTGCATATTTGCCTCATATATAAAAATTATTGAAAGATCTTATTAAAATTCTGATGGGACAATTATTCAAGTCATGTATCCACCTCAATCTTCCTTTATATTACCTAATAATACTAGAAAGACTTTTTCTTCTTTTCAAAAGTTTGTTGATGAGGATGTTGGAAAAATCATTGTTTTTGAAATAAATAACCTTATCACCCAAAATAATTATTTGAGTCTATATGTTAAAGTTTTAGGAGAACATATTTCATCTCTTGATAAAAAAACTTGATGAATTAATTGAGTTAGTTAAAAAACTTAGTGAGAAGATGGATTCCTCTAACATTCCTTCTACTTCCGAAATCAAAGAAGAAGAATGATATATTTTATCTAAGCCTTGTATTCAAAGACCACCTGAAATTGAAGGATTTGAAAAAATTTCTCAATTAGAACAATTAGAAAAACTTTTAGATAAAAAATTCTCTCGTTTACACATACAACCTCTTGATTTATCTGATGATCTTGTGCAAAAACTCGAGTCTAATTTTTCTGATACTATGGAATATACTCAAAATGTAGGTGATACTATCTCTTCTGATCTAAATAAGCTCAAAGGTATGGTTAGAAAACAACCGGGGAAAAATATGGTGATATTCTCCATATGTCTACTGCGTATTATCGACGTCTAACTCCTCAAGATGTTCTGATAGAGGAAAGGGACTGGAATCAAACAAATACTTCCTATAGTGGGGATGCTATTTATGAATGGAATAGTGATAGATTATCAGACCGACAAATCTCTATTCTTATCCACCGTATGTCAATGTACTCTACTATTTCCGCAGCTACTACATTAGCAGAGAAATCGTACTGGCCCAACAATTTACAAAATTATTGTTGCGGGCTTTACAGGCCAACTTTGAGGCTCGTGGGATAGTTTCCTAGATGATGATAAATGCGAAGCTATTTTTAATGCCACTAATGATAAACTAGGTAAGATAATTTAGGTCGACCGCTATGGGCAGGACGACCAGATGCTGTTTATACCCTTATGCTTACAATAATTGAACATTTTGGAGGTAGATTTACTAATCAATATGTAAACATTAGAACTCTCCTTAATGGTTTAAAATGCAGACATTTAGGAGAATTTAGATGGAATAAGGACACCTTTCTTAGTAGGGTTATGGATTTACCCGAAAGTAAGTATGAGCATTGGAAAGCAAAATTAATTGATGGTCTTCCCCCTTTATTTGCTGAAAAAGTTAGAAAAACACTTAGAGGATCTTATGGTGAGATCCAATATTCAGAGAAAACTTATGGTCAGCTTATTGTAGCTTGTACTCAAGAGGGTTTAGCTCTTTGTAACGAGCTGAAATTAGTCAGACAGATTAAGATTGAAAAACTAAGAGAAAAATTCCAATTAGGAGATTTTTGTGAACAATTTGGTATGGATAAACCGGTCACAAGAAAAAACCAAAGATAGTCTAAGTCTGATAAGTCTTATAGAAAGAAATGCTCTAGACATAGAACCAAAGAAGATCATGAAATAAGAAAAAACTATCGGAAGTCTACAAGGTTTACGAAAAATAGATCCAAAAGAGAGTTAGCAAAAATCAAGTGTTATAGGTGCAACCAATATGGTCATATAGCTCCAAACTGTAAGTTACAAAAACTCAAGTCTTTATGACTTTCTGATGAAGTACATGACCAAGTCTATGGTTTATTATATAATTATGGTTCTGAATCTAATTATAATTATGATTCTGCATCTGAAATGATATTGAACTACCTAGTTCTGGTAGTGAAACAGATCAAGCTAATAAATGCCATGACTGTAATAATGATACTTGTAATTGAGACAAGATGATGTATAAACTGTAATTGCAATTTAAATATCTTGATCTAAATATTCAAACTCTTACTGCTGATAATGTCCTTGAATTATTAAAGAAAGTTACAGATGAAAAACTACGTGAAAAAATCATTAATTTTGCTACTCAAAAAACTGTTGCTAATGCTGCTAATACTTCTACTTTTAAAGATACTACTTACGATAATTATCATATGTCTTATTCTTTATCTGATGTAAATCGGCATCTTGCGTTGAGTCAAACTCCAGGTAGAGATACAACGTTTGATGATTTAAATATAGAAGTTGAAAAATTAAAAGGAAAATTAGTTCTTTAAAAAAAATAGATGATCTTCGATCATAGGATTTTAAAAATTGATGAAAAAATTTCTGACATTCCTGAAAATACTATTTCTTTTACTTCAAAAGGAAAAGAAAAGGATTTTGAAAACTCTGAAAATTCTGATGTGGATAACCTTAGTCCAAAAGATGATTTGAAAAGGGATTATTTCTTAGGTATGATGCAACTTGTTACTGCTCATAAATGGTATATAAATTGCCCTACTCTGATTAATAGAGAATTCTCTATGACTAATATTGCTATGATTGATAGTGGTGCTGATGTATTCAGGAAGGTTTAATTCCAACCAGATATTTTGAAAAAACTACTCTCATAATTAAGTCTGCATTTGGTCATAAACTTGATATTAACTTTAAATTGCCTAATACTCATATATGTCGAAATAAGGTTTGCATTCCGCATGTCTTTTTTTTGGTAAAAAACCAATTATATCCTTCTATTATTTTAGGAATACCTTTTATAAATTCTATTTATCCTTATACTCATATCGATGTGACTGGATTTAAGGCTACCTATAAAAATAAAGAAATCTCTTATCCTTTTATTACTGGTCCTATAACAAAAGATATAAATGTTCTTATTAGTATGAAGCAAAGACAGGTAAATTTCTTACAATTAGAAATAATGAGTATGAATATTCATGAATCAATGAAGTCTTTTAAAGTCTAAAAAAAATAAAAATGATCTCTGATCAATTGACTATTGATATTTGTGCTAATCACCCAAATACCTTCTGGGATCGCCAGAAACATATTGTTTCTCTTCCTTATGTAGATAGTTTCAGTAAGAACAAAATACCCACTAAATCTCAACCCTGCTAAATGAATACAGAGTTAGTAGAATTATGTAAAAAGGAGATTGATAGTCTCCTGCAAAAGGGTCTTATAAAATCTTCAACATCCCCTTGGTCTTGTACTACCTTCTATTTAATAATGCTGCTGAGCAGGAACGTGGTATGCCTAGACTAGTCATTAATTATAAACCCCTGAATAAAGTTTTAAAATAGATAAGGTACCCAATACCTAATAAAAAGGACTTGCTTTTTAGACTTTATGATGCCAACATATTTTCGAAATTTGACCTTAAACCGGGTTATTAGAAAATTCAAATTGATAAACAAAATACTTATAGAACTGCTTTTAACGTCCCTTTTGGGCAATATGAATGGAATGTTATGCCATTTGGTTTGAAAAATGCTCCTTCTGAATTTCAAAAAATTATGAACGACATATTTAATTCTTATATGGATTTTATAATTGTATATATTGATGATATTCTTGTGTTCTCAAAAACCCTTAAATTACATTTTAAACACTTAAATATGTTCAAAGAAATAGTATTGCAAAATGGTTTGGTTATTTCTAAACCAAAAATGTCCTTGTTTCAGACAAATGTTAGATTTCATGGTCATAATATTAGCCAAGGTACTATTGAGCCCATACAACGAGCTTTAGACTTTGCTAAAAAAATTCCTAATATAATTTTTGATAAAACTCAGTTAAAAAGATTTCTTGGTAGTCTTAATTACATCTCTCCTTTTTATGGAAATCTATCCAGAGATTTAGCTCATTTATATGATAGACTGAAAAAGGGTAATAAAATACCCTGGACTTATGTTCACACTGATTTGGTTAAAATAATCAAAGAATGTGTTCAAACTCTTCCATGTTTAATCTTAGCTAATCCTGCTTGGTTAAAAATAATTGAAACTGACGCTTCAAACATTGGTTATGGAGGAATACTTAAACAAGTTAATCCCCATACAAACACTGAATGTTTAGTTAGATTTCATTCAGGCAAATGGTCTGAAAGCCAGAAAAAATATGCTACTTTGGCTCAAGAAATGTTTACTATTGTAAAATGTGTTTTAAAATTTCAAGATGATTTATATGATCAAAAATTTATAGTCAGGACTGATGCTCCATCTGTAAAGTACATGTTCGACAAAGACATAAAACATGATGCCTCTAAATTAATATTTGCAAGATGGCAAGCCCAATTAGCCCCCTTTGATTTTGAAATACAATATAAGAAGGTACTGAAAATTCTTTGCAGGATTTTCTATCTCGAGAATATTTAATCGATTAACATGAATTTTTACACATACTTCCTCTCTGAAAAAACCATAATTACTATTATCAAATGCATTTCTTTTAACGAAGATATTCATTTTCTTATTAGAAAATCTTGTTCGTAGTATAATAGAAGAAGAGTTATACCTTAACCAAGATGAATTTCTTGATAATGATATTTATTGGTTTGATATTGACTTAAGTGATTAATATTTAATTTACAGGAATAAAAGGAATGATGAAGATCTTTCTGCACTTCTTCTCTCAAAAATTCTTAATCACTATTATAAAGGCAACTCCTTTAAATGCGGATATGCACATGCTTATATTACAAAAGGTCATTGATAATCTTATCACAAAGGACACACTTTATGAAAATCTATTTGAATATATGTTATGGTATGCTGATTAAATTCCTGATTATTAATGTAGCATGGATCCACCCTGGCAAATAGCCAGAGGACGCGGAAGAGGTGATCGAAATCAAAATTCTACTTCTTATTATGTAGGAAGACCAAATCCTTCATATGGAAACAAAAATAACTCAGCATATATCTCAGCAAGTTCGAATTTCCCAGTATTACAACAGGGAAGCAGAACTTTGATTAATGCAAAAATTCCAAATATGGCAGAATCATCAAAAACTCAGCCTATTGGCACATCGATCCGTCTAGAAGATATGCCAGAGGATCATCCATTATATAAACAAATTCAATCTTATATTTCTGATAAGCAAGAAGACTCATTTGCTTAAATAATCCAAGAAAATACTGCAGATAAGCCAACATACGAAAAGCTCAAAGCCAGAGATTTGATACTTCTTATTGAAAACTCTCATAAACCCAATCAAGACAGCACCGACAAAGCATAGAAATTACTTCAAAAACACTTGCTCACTGATGTCTACTTTGTAGGAGAATCATACAAAACAAGAACTTTTTATGAATCAATTCTTGTTCAAACTGACAGTACTAATATTGAGCATAACCCAATGAGAGAAACTACCCCAGAAGTACATGGATACTCCAAAATGGTTATCAAAAATCTTATTTCGATAGAAGAATGGAGAATTACCTCCATGACTCAAAAAACTATGCCAATGGGACCAATGGGACAATCACAAATAACTTTTATGTATTGGAATTATATTAAGGCATTCACACAAACGTTATATTATAACAATATCAAACACAAACATACTTGGTTCTTGAAAATCTGTGCAAAAGTATTTGAAAAACCCATTCCAAATTGGTTTAATCAGTGGTGGTCTTACCATGGGCCCACAGTAAAAATTATACCACCAAAATATTCTACTCTTTATCAATCTTGGAAAAAAGCCTCGCCACTCTTTACCGAATTATATCTTTCTGACCGTGTTTGTAAATTAGACACCATTGATCAGATGTATTTCATTATAGAATTTTCTATTCCCTGGATTCACAGGTGGTCTGTTGAAATAGGATATACCAATCAGCAAATTCCTGCCCTATATAGGGTATTCTGTTATAATTTCTGGGACAAATTAACTCCCCTTGATCCGATTACCAAAATTCCTTATGGTAAGCACCAAAGAGAAAGCATTATCATGAAAATCGCCAAATATGAAAATACCCCTCAAAATCCAATCATATTTGAAGACAAAGGATTAAATTAGATCTCTAGACGAATCTCTGCACATGAGGGTGACAAGATAGAAATGATAAAGAAATATTTGACAGAAGTTTGGAATAAATTACTCCAAACTGTAGAACAAAATTTTGATACTTCTATGAAAATTGAAGAGGTAGACACAAAAGACACTATAGACTCACAACTTTTACCTCCAAAATATATTCTCACCGATGAAGAGATTGTTGAAAAACAGAAGCATTTCTCCGGAAGCGAAAAAAGGGAAAAGACAAAGAAGATAGCCCTAGTAATTAAATTTTTTAAAGACTTTAATATGTCTATTTTATATGTTGTAATAGTAAAAACACTATGCGCAAGGACCCACTGTATGGCCCATAACACTGTGCGCAGATTCCTTTTTTTTTCTTTATATAGCCGCCTCATCCTTAGCAGAAAGGCATAAGTTTTAGAAATTTTCTTTTGGTGTCTCTGTCTAGCTCTCCCTTCTCTATACTTCTTACCTCTTGTAAAATATTTAGAAGATAAATAAAGGGCATTAGCCATCGTTTATTACTATTCAGGCCTTATAATCGGCCAAATCTAAGGTACTATTTATTTCTCTCTTTATTGTACTTTTAATACAACTTCTTCCCTCGTCCATCCATGACTATGTCTGGCTAAAAATATTCTTATACCTATGTTAAAGATCTAACTTCGTTTACATGGTAACTATGAAAGATCCAGACTCTATCAAAATATGAAGAGATTTTTCTATAGTTTCTTGACTTGGTTTCGAAATAGTGGTACTGTCGAGTTTAATAAACTTATGTTAGATTTGTATCTGTGACTACGTCTAGTAAGTTGTACCTCTTTAGCCCGTTGTACTGATGCGAAAAGGGCGACTTTTGCACAATTAGAACTTCTAGACATATGGGTTTAACATAAGACTATTAAATCTCTGACAGGCCCCTTGTTTGGATAAAAAATTCCATACAGTTATTAAACTATTTAAAATTCTTTTATATTTCGGTTGGTGCTTTGGTTCGGATTTCCGACTTTGGCGTAATTCGATATTGTTATATGGTCTGGCAGGCTGAGCGACATACCCCAGCCAAGTGAGATCCTGTTAATGGTATCTTATTATTATTATTATTATTATTATTATTATTACTATTATTATTATTATTATTATTATTATTATTATTATTATTATTATTATTACTACTACTACTCTCATCATCATCATTACCTACATTTTGTTCCAACTATGTAATTACACCTGTATTTTTCTATTACTTTTATATTTATCTACTTTTAGGTACTACTTTGAAAATTTTTACAAATAAATGAACAATCACATGACCTCTTATATTTTAAGAATGTGCAAGTCTATTTTACTCAAAATTAACACGTTAATGTATTTCAATATTTTTATTATTCTTTTTTTCTAGAGAAACGCATTTTGTATAATTCTTCTTTCGAAATAAATAATTTTTCATATGTACATAATGATTTATCAACAAATAAATATTTTACATACTTTAAAATGATATTTTCTTTTACCTCATAAATATTTTCTTTGCACAGTTAGCTTTATATATCATGAAACTTTTTATATTCTTGTAAAAATTATAAAACTTTAAATTTTTAGTATAACAAAATACTAATGTTAACTTTTACGCTTCACTTTCATATTTTTTAAATATGCATGTGTATTTTGATAATAAATTGTGTTATTTTTGTGTATCATAAGAATATATTTATGTACCTTGTGTGTTTTTCTTTAAATTTGATAAACATATGTGTAGTTACCACTATTTTTGTAAATAATAAAAAGTAAATATCTTCAATTATTTTCCTAAACTGAGTCTAAGGACTATCTTCGGTTAGGCTCTTAGGGGTGCCTAACACCTTCCCCTTGAGTAACCGAAATTCTTACTCAAAATCTCAAAATATTTTCGAAGACCAAAATAGAGTTTTTCTACATAAAAAATAGTTTTTTCTAATTTTTCTAGAAATTTAGGTGGCAGCTCTAAAAAAATCATTTTCAAAACTTGAGAGTCACGACAAGCCACCACATTTTGTGTGTTATTTTGACCAGTTCAAAATAGGGTGTGCAATACCTGCTGAATACAAGTGCACCATACTCACTCCTATTGTGTCTTTTCAGTACAAGTCCTAGTTTGAGTATTTTACATAGCGGTTTAGGTTTTCAAGTGAAGTTTATTAGATTCGAGGTACTGGATCGTTCTTAAAGTACCATAGGTTTTGGCCCTTAAAATTTATTGAGTTTAGAACTCACTATCCTAATAACGACTCACAATATAAGTCATACGGTATGGGTATGGGTCAGGTGACCCTAGTCTTAGGGAATCTAGTAGATAGTGGTTACGATTCTGCTATGGTTACGATTGGGGTAGTATGAGTCGTTAGGGGTGGTGACGGTTCGTTAGGCCAGTCCCTTAATCAAAACATAACTTCATGACTTGACTTGGATCTAAGTACGAGTGGCTCACTAACAGCCATGGGGATAGGTTACAGATTGTAAGGTTAATCCATATGTTGCCCAGTGTCTAATTCTTTTGGGTTCTGTCAGGGATACGACTAGACCATACGCGTCGTATGATCTGGTAATGAGTGGGGCTATGGGGTCGTATGGTGGACAGTGTATGGGTGTCAAACTCACTTTCTTGGTGATGACTCGAGGGTACAAGTCGTATGTTGCGGTCATGAGTCACGGGGGTCGACTCGTAACCACCTGCAATAGTTTTACAGTTTTAAGTTAGGGGCATTCTGGATATTTCCCCTTTTAACTCCCTTTGAGGCCACGACTTAAAACACCTTTTGGGACTTTATTAACCAATTATTCTTAATCAAGCACTCCTAAAAATCTCTCTCAAACTCTCTTTCAAGCAAAAGGCTAAGGTTTCATCAAGATAATTAATTAAGGCTTTCAAGGGTGGTTTCTCTTCGTACTTCTTGGTGTCTAAGGCGTGTGACTCTTCGCTCATTGTTATTGGATCTCCCTTATTTCAATTATCTTTAAATTATGGTATTTACTTGATATACTTATGCTTTAATGGTTGTTTAAAGTTAGGGTTGAGGGATTTTTGTTGTTATATACTTGTATTAGTCCCCCCCACCCCTTTTCTTAATGATTTTCCATGTTTCAATAACGGTTTGTCAACTAAGATGTGATTTAAAAAGGGGGAAATTGGCAATTTGATTTCATAATGGATATGGATTTGGCACTATAAAAATATAAATCTCAACCTATTGCATAACTTGGGTTTTAATGGGGATTTTATAGTATTCAGCTCGTCCTTTGAAACACTGCATAACGTTAAGGGAAAATGGTTAACATTGGATTTTAAAACTGGAATTTGGAGTTTTAATGGTTAAATGGAAATGGTATGGAATTATCTGGGTGGCTTGCAAGTGTTGGTATGACGATACTAATCTGGGAATGCCTAAATGCAAAACTCCATAGTTAATGGTATGTGAAAATATTTTAATAGGGCTTAACGGGAATTATGTAGCTTCACCGAGAAGGTATAGTACTTATGACTAACACTTGAAACCACGTTTACCGATTGGAAGGTTTATGACCACTGTGTACCGACTCTAAGCGGTGGTACGCAGTTATTCTTTTGAAAGGTTATTAAGGTTATTATCTATTTGTGACTATAGCCTAATTCTCAGTCCATACAGATAACACGGACTGGGGATCCTCTGGTAGAAGGAAGACCCATATAGCTTGTGGGTGACTTAAGGATGGGACAAGCTACATAGTTTAGGATTAAATTTTCAAATGGTCATGTCCTTGTATCCCCCGCCCCATACTTCATGATTATTATGGATAATGATTCTGTTTTATGACTGACTTTAGTAACTGAATATTTTATCCCTTTCCTTGGGTCACATGCCAGTACTCATCGTTCTGATTATCTCTGGATGCTACATTATTTCATGATGTAGGTTCAAAATCCTTCTCTTGTGACCCTATGCAAGATTAGCTGGTTTATTACTCCATTAAGTAGTTAGTGAGAAATGATGAGCCTTCCATCCTTCGAAAGGCCCATTTACTTTTTAGACATTTTTTCATATCTGCTCTTCGATTTTCTTTTGGCATAGTTTAGGTCATGTCCCAACTTAGTAGTTATCTGGTAGATAGAGGTTTGTAGATAGTATTGAGATGTGGTTTTAGGGTTTTAATTAATTTTTGAATTTCTATTTTATTATTTGTTAAAGTCTTTCATTTTATGGGTTGGCTTCCAAAATTACTTTCTATTACTATGTTTATAATGTAAGGCTAAGGGGCCACCCTATGCCTTGGTTGGCTTGGGGTGTCTGTTACGGAGAGGGCCCCAATTTAGGTCATGACAAGGTTGTTATCAAAGAATGATTCAGGGTCACTGGGTGTCTACAATTCGAATTGAGTAGAGTCCCATTTATGGGTGGGTAGTGTGCCACACTTATAAGGGGAGGCCAGAAGACATTTAGGAATGTTTCCCCTTTTTATATTCTATTTTGTGCTAGAGACTCTGGTTAACATTAATTTCCTCTAACTCTTGGATTACTCTTATTTCAAATCAGGCCTCTTAAAGATCTTATAATCATAGGAATTTAGCTGGAACATCCATCCCAATAGGGTAAATGCTGAGGACTTTCTCCCTACTCACGGAATGCAGAATTAATAAAGGGACCATACTCTTGACTTTGTTGTTGATCTAGGGGTTCCACCGATCCTTACTAGTCCTTCTCGATCCCCTCGAGCTGGTGCTTACTGCACGTAGTCTCCACAGATAAATCTCTCTAATGCAGAGTCTCGTTAGTCCATTCATATGTTTATGCAGATTATGGCATTGCAGTGTCATCAGTCTAGTTAAGTTGGTCTTGTTCCTAGCTCATTAAAGATCATACAGGTTTTTCAATTTATGAGGCTAAATCCACCAACTTTTATGGGCTCTAAGGTTGAGAAATATCCTAAAGGGCTTGTAGATAAGATAGAAAAGATTTTTATGGTTATACTTGTTACTGATGTTGAAGGGGTAGAGTTTAAAGCTTATCAATTTAAAGAGGTAGCTTAGCAAGGTATGAGGAGTGGGAAGAGTTAAGGGGTGAATATGCTAAGACAGTAGTGTGGGAAGAGTTCTTGAATGATTTTATTAACCATTTATTTTCTCAAGAGTTAAGGGAGGCAAAGGCTAAGGAGTTTATGAATCAGAAGTAGGGTAAGATGAGTGTTAAGGAGTATGTATTGAAGTTCACACAACTGTCCCAAAATACCTCAGAGCTTATGTCTTATATGAGGTCCAGGATAAGGAAATTTTCTATGGGTTTTTCTCGTGATTTGGTACTAGAGTGTAAGGCTGCTATGCTAAACAATGACATGGATATATCCAGGATGGTGGTTTATATGCAGTAGGTGAAAGATGAGAAAAAGAAGTAGGTATAAATAGAGAAAAAGTAGAGTAAGAAGACTAGGTATGCAGAGCAGGATGCGAGCCAGTAGAATAACGGGAAAAGGGTAGGCATTATCCTAAGAGGAAGACTTGGGGAAATTCTTATTCTTAAGCTAGTGCTCTCATCCCCAAGCCTTCAGGTGATTAGCAATTCCAGTTCAGTAATGGCCCTCTAGTGCAGGGCGCTAGTCTTAGGCCAGTGTAGCTTAATCGACCCCACCTTTCCCTCCTTGCTATTTTTGTGGAAAGCCACATCATAGATATTGCCAGGAGAGAAAGAACGTTTGCTTTTGATGTGGCCAACCCAGTTATATACACTGAGAAAAAGATTTCCCCTTAGCTAGGGTTTCATCTAGGGTTAATAAAGGTTTTTATTGCCACTTTATCAACTCCTGCAACTAAGGGTGCCACTTTATAGACAAGAAATAGCCAAAATCACCTTTATGCACTTTTTACTCATCAAGAATCTAAGGCATTCCCCCCCATGTTGTCACTAGAATGCTACCGCTTTGGTCCTATGATATTGATGTCTTGCTATATCCTAGCTCCTACCTATCCTATGTGACTCTTTATGTTGCTATACACTTAGGTTTTGGTCTAAAAAGTACTTCCAACCTCTTTTTAGTTTCTACCCCGGTGGGTGAGTCTATTATTGCTACAAAAGTCTATAGGGGTTATGTGGCGTCTGTCTTTCAAAAGGAGACTTTTTGGTAGATTTAATATAGCTTGATATGGTGAATTTTAATGTAATCTTGGGGATGGGATAGCTTCATTCGTGCTATGCTTCTTTGGATTATAGTTACCAAAAGGTCAACTTCTATTTTCCTAATAAATCGGTGTAGAGTGGGAGAGGAGTTCCTTAGTATCTAAGGGGAAGATTATTTCTTATCTTAGAGGTCAAAAATTGATTTCCAAAGGATGCTTTATCATCTAATTCGGGTCAAGGATTCTAATTCTGAAAGTCCTCCTAACAATTTGTTCTCATCTTTAATGAGTTTCATGAAGTTTTTCCCGATGATCTTTTGGGGATCCCTCCAGATAGGGAAATAGACTTTGATATTGATCTTACACCAGATAACCATCCTGTTTCCATTCCTAGATATAGGATGGCTCCAACAGAGATAAAAGAACTAAAGGAGCAGTTAATGGATCTTTTTGGATGTGTAAAGACTACCGTTAGCTTAATAAGGTTGCCATGAAAAATAAGTATCCCCTTCATAGGACTGGTGACCTTTTTGATCAATTTTATGGAGCTAGGTTTTTCTCTAAAGTAGACCTTGATTCGGATTACCATTAATTAAAGATTAAAGAGGAGGATACTACCAAAACCACTTTATGAACTCACTATAAGTACTATAAATTCAAGGTTATATAGTTTGGGTTGATTAATGCTCCGGTAACTTTCATGGACCTCATGAATCAGGTGTTTAGACTATTTTTGGAATTTTTTGTCATAGTTTTCATTTATGACATCTTGATGTACTCAAAAAGTGAGGAGGATCATGCAAATCACCTCCAAATTGTGTCGAAGACTCTTAAGGATCAAAAGTTGTATGCGAATTTTTCTAAGTGTGAATTTTGGTTAAGTGTTGTGACTTTTCTTGGGCATGTTATCTCTAGTGAAGTGATTAAGGTGTATCCTCAGAAGATTGAGGTAGTAAGAAAATGTCCTAGACCTATGACTCCAACCAACATTAAGAGCTACTTGGGCCTTGCAGATAATTATAGAAGATTAGTGGAGATTTTCCCAACCATTGTTACATTGCTTACGAGATTGACTGAGAAGAAGGTAAATTTTCAATGGTCTAATGATTGTGAGGGTACTTTTATGAAATTAAAGGATCGTTTAACATTTTCTCCCATTATGGCCCTACCCTAGCGTACTAAGGGTTTGTGATGTATTATAATGCATCCCGAGTGGGGCTTGGGTGTGTGCTGACACAGCATGGTAAGGTTTGGACTATGCTTCTATATAACTTAAGGTACACAAAAGGAATTACCCAACTCTGATCTAGAGTTGGCAACTGTGGTGTTTGCGTTGAAGATTTGGCATCACTACTTGTATGGGGTGCATATGAACATTTACTCAGACCATAAGAGTTTGCAGTACTTGTTCACTTAGAAATAATTAAACCTCAGGCAGAGAAAATGGCTTGAATTTCTCAAGGATTAGAATATGAGCCTACACTACCACCCAGGTAAAGCTAATATTGTTTCTAATACGATTAACAGGTTGTCCATGGGGAGTTTATCTCGCATTGAGGAGTAGAATAGGGGATCAATGAAGGATATTTACCGGCTGGTAAATTTAGGAGTCCGACTTTTGGACTCTGAATATAGGGGAGTAATTGTGCAAAAGTGTTAAAGTCATATCTTAGGGAAGAAGTTAAGGAAAAGCAGGTTTTAGATCCCAAAAATATGAAAATCAAGGATGATGCAGGGCAGTAGAAAGCCATAGATTTCAAAATTGGAAGAGATAGAATTCTAAGATATCAAGGGATATTATGTGATCCTGATGTAGATGGGCTGCAAGAGAGGATTTTGACCAAAGCTCATGTCTCCAGATATACAGTTCATCCAGATTCGACAAAGATGTATCATAACTTGAAGGAAATATATTGGTTGAATAATTTGAAAAGGGATGTGGAAAATTTTGTTGTCAAGTGTATGGTTTGTTAATAAGTCAAGGTTGAGAATTTAAGGCCAGATGGTACCTTTCAAGAGATATCTCTACACATGTGGAAGTGGAAAATGATTAATATGGATTTCATTACTGGTATTTTGGAATTTTAGAATCGACGCAATTCTATTTGGGTCTGATAGAATGACCAAGTACGCTCACTTCTTGTCTGTGAGGACGAACTAATTAGGAGAGGATTACGCAAAGTTATTCATTCAGGAGATAGTTTGATGGCATGGGGCCTAGTATCTATTATTACCGACTGAGGTATGTAATTTTTTACTCATTTTGGCGATCTTTTCAGAATGTTTGGGTACCTAAGTGAACCTTAGCACTGCTTTCCACCCTCAGAGGGATAGAAAAGCAGAGTATACAATTCAGACCTTAGAGGATATACTAAGAGCTTGTGTGATTGACTTTAAGAGAAGTTGGGTTGATCATTTGCCTCTTATTAAATTTGCGTATAATAATAGTTATCACTCCAACATCCAAATGACTCCTTTTGAGGCCTTTTATAGTAGGAGATATAAATTATTGATAAAATGGTATGAGGTGGGTAAGGCAAGATTGTTCGGCCAAAACTTGGTATATCAACCGATAGAGAAAGTTATGGTGATTCGGGAAAGGCTTAAGACAGCTCAAAGTCATTAAAAGTCCTATGCAAATGTGAGATGAAGAGGACTAGATTTCGAGGTTGGTGACTGGGTGTTCTTGAAGGTTACTCATATGAAATAAGTTATGAGATTTAAGGAAAAGGGTAAGCTCACTCTCCGTTGCATTGGTTCGTATTAAATCCTAAGGAAGGTTGGAAATATTGCTTATAAGTTGGACTTACTGACAAGCTTAGCATCGGTTCATCCCGTTTTTCATGTGTCTATGCTCAAGAAGTGTATGGGTGATCTTTCCTTCATGGTGCCCACTGAGAAGATTGGTATTAAATATTCATTGTTGTATCAGGAGATTTCGATAGACAAGTTAGGAAATTAAGATCTAAGGAGATAGCTTTGGTGAAGGTGTTTTGGAGGAACCAAAAGGTATAAGATTCTATGTGGAAATCGGAGAAGGACAAAAAATCTAAAGACCCATTCATGTTTCCAATGTTGGACGAGAGTGCTTGAAATACGAATCTTACTTCTTCTCTTAATGTATTTCAATTTTGTTCTTGAGTCCCTCTATGTTCTTTCTTATATCATGATAAGGGTATCCTAATCTCTCATTCAGAGACGAATGATCCTAAGGGGGGATAATGTAACACCCCAGGTGTTACGGGGTCTAAAACACGTTAAAAAAATAAGCTTACATAGGTCCGCGATAAGAGCATACCACACTCTTGTCGCTCCATGATAAAGGGTGCCACGCCCAAGGATACAAAATGTGAATTTCATTTATTTTTGGCTTAGGTCGAGGGATTATGGATCTTTTACCCATTTAAACTACTTAAAAACATTACTTAACCCTTATTCACCTATCATTTATCAAAATTATCACTGTTCTTCCTCCGCTCAACTCTCAAGAGAAACAAATAAGGTTCTTCCAAAGGATTAAACTCTCAGACCTATAAACTTAAGTTCTTCTTGAATTCCTTCTATCAAAAAGAAATGTTGGGCACTTTCTTATTGCAATTATCTTTAAATTATGATATTTACCAGATATACTTATGCTTTAATGGTTGTTTAAAGTTAGGGTTGAGGGATTTTGGTTGTCATATACTTCTATTGGTTTTCCCCCTTGTCTTAATGATTTTTCATGTTTAAATAATGGATTATCAACTAAGGTGTGATTTACAAAAAGGGGAAATTAGTAGTATGATTTCATAATGGATATGGATTTGGCACAGTAAAAATATAAACATCCTATTGTATAACTTGAGTTTTAATGGGGATTTTATAGTGTTCAACTCGTCCTTTGAAACATTACATAGCGCTAATGGAAAATGGGTAACATTGGATTTTCAAATTGGAATTTGAAGTTTTAATGGTTAAATGGAAATAGTATGGCACTATATCAGTGTCTTACAAGTCTTGGTATAATAATACCAATCTGGGAATGCCTTAATGGAAAACTCTGTGGTTAATGGTATTTGAAAATATTTTAACTGGGCTTAATGGGAATTACGTAGCTTTACCGAGAAGGTGTAGTCCTTGTAACCAACACTAGAAACCATATTTGTCAATGTTGAAAGGTCTATGACCACTGTATACCAGCTTTAAGCGGTGATACGCAGTCATTCTTTGGGAGGTTATTGTCTGCTGATGACTTTAGCCTAATCATAGGTCCATGCAGCTAACATGAAAAAAGGCTTCATAGAGAATCGTACTCATTTAACCTGTGGGTGACTTAAGGTCGGTGCAAGCTACATAGTTTAGGAGTAAATTTTCAAATGGACATGTCCTTGTAATTCCCGCCTATTACTTCATGATGATTATGGATAATGATTCTACTTTATGATTGATTTTGGTAAATACATATTTTATCCCTTTCCTTGGTTGCATGTTAGTACTGATCGTCCTCGAATGCTACATCATTTCATAATGCAGGTTCGGAGGCCTTTTCTTGTGACTTTGTTAGCATTAGGTGGTTCATTATTCCATTGAGCAACTGGTGAGAAGTGGTGAGCCTTCCATCCTCCAAAAGGCCCATTCGCTTTTCAGACATTTTATCATATCTGTTTTGTCATTTTATTTTAGAATAGTCGGGGTCATATCCCGACTTAGTAGTTATTTGGTAGACAAAGGCTTGTATATAGTATTGCGGTGTGGTTTTTGGGTTTGAAATTGACTTTTGAATTGTATTTTTATTATTTATTAAACTCTTTTCTTTTATGGGTTGGGTTACATAATTACTTTTTATTACTATGCATTTATGTAAGGCTAAAGGGCCATCTCATGCCTTAGTAGTCTTGGGGTGTCCATCACAAATAGGGCCTTATTTGGATCATGACGTTCAGCTTTGTCCTACTTTAATTTTTATAATGAGAGGTTGTTACAGAATAGTAGGGGTGGTGCCAATGGTAATAGAGGTGCTAGAGGTAAAGGTAGGAGTGCTCATGGAGGTGGTTATGGTGTTACTCCATTCGAAAGCAAATGTGGTTAGTGTTTGCGATACCTGGGAGATCTGAGGTAGAAGCATCTGATGCAGTTATTACAGGTAGTATCCCAGTTTACTATAGATTGACTTTCATTTTATTTGACCCTAGATTTATATTCTCCAATGTGTCAACCTATTTTGCTTCTAGATTTGATGTTGTATGTGAGCCTCTTGCTATACCTCTTCATGTTTCTATCCCTGCAGCAGATTCTTTAGTGGTGAATCAGGTGTACTGATCTTGTGTGGTTACCTTTGTGGGCCATGAGACTTTGGTAGACTTGACTATCCTAGATATGGTTGATTTTGATGTTATATGGATATGATTAGTTAGCTTTTTATCATATTATTTTGGACTGTTAGGCCAAGACCGTGACCTTAGTTGCATTGGGTGTGCTGAGGTTAGCTTGGAAGGGTACGCTTAATTTGAGTTTGAAGGGTGTTATATATTTTGTATATTCATCGCATGAAAAGTATAGTGTCTTTGTCTAATTTGGCTCATATTAGTATTACTAGCATTGCCTTACCCCCTCATATGGACTATATTTGGGTTATTCCTGAGTTTATGGGTGTGTTTCTTATAGATTTTCTTCATATGCCTCCGGATCGTGATATTTATTTTGATATTAATGTGAAGTGAGGCACCAAGTTTATTTCTATCCCTCCCTATAGGATGGTCACGACTTGAAGGAATTAAAAGGGTAGTTGTAAGATATTTTGGATAAAGGGAGTCATCAGACCTTGTGTATCTCCTTGGGGTGCTTTTATCTTGTTTGTGAAGAAAAAAGATAGCTCTATGGTCTGGTGTATTGATTATAGGTAGTTGAACAAAGTGACGGTTAAGAATAAGTATTCTGTTTCTCACAATGATGATCATTTTCATCAGCTTTAGGGTGATTCATTGTTTTCCAAGATTGATTTGAGATCTTGTATCATCAGTTGAAGAATAGAGCTTCAAATATTTCGAAGACAACTTTTTGGACTCAATATAGTCATTACAAGTTCTTGGTCATGTCTTTTGGATTGACCAATTCCCCTACAACGTTCATGGAGTTGATGAAACAGGTATTTTGACCATATCTTGACTCATTTATGGTTATATTTATAGTTGACATCTTATTTTAATCCATAGGCGAGGTCGGCCATGTAAAGTATTTGAGGATTGTACTTCAGAGGTTGTATGATGAGAAGTTGTATGCCAAGTTTTCTAAGTGTGAGTTTGGGTTAGATTCTATCTCCTTCTTGGGTCATGTGGTGACTAAGGATGGTTTATGGCTGATACAACCAAGATAGCGATAATTTGTGATTAGGCTAGACCTACTTCTTCTATCGAGATTTAGAGTTTCATTAGTTTGGTAAGTTATTATTGACATTTTGTAGAGGGTTTCATGTCTATTGTAGTTTCTTTGACCAAGTTGTCTCAAAAAAATGGTGCTTCAATAGTCGAATGCGTATGAGAAGAACTTCCAAAAGCTCAATGAGTTGTTGACTTCAGCTTCTATTTTGACTTTGCATATGGAGGGTATGGTTTTACCATATTTTGTGATGCTTTTAGTGTATGGGTTTGCGTGACATGTTGATGCATGAGGGAAACATGATTGCTTATGCCTCTCAATAATTGAAGCCTCATGAGAGAAATTATCCTACCCATGATTTGGAGTTGGAAGCCGTAGTATTTTTGTTAAAGGCATGGCATTATTACTTTTATGGAGTTCTTTACAAGATTTTCTTGAACCATCGTAGCCTTCAGTACATTATTAGACAGTGAGATCTTAATAAGAGGCAGCCACGTTAACTTAATTTGCTTAAGGATTACACTTCACTATTCTGTATCATCCGAAAAAGGCTAATGTGGTTGCCGATGCCTTGACTTGGAAGTCGATTAGTATGGGGAATTTATCTCATCTCTTGACTCAAGAGCGAACCTTATCCTTCGATCTTTAATCCTTAGCTAACCAAATAATTAGGCTATATATTTTGGCACCTGGGCATATTTTAGCCTTTGTTGATGCTAGATATTTCTTGATGGAGCAGATTCAAGCACATTAGTTTGATGATGATAGTCTGAGGGTGATTTGAGACAATGTGTTGAGTAGTGAGACTAGGGAGGCATCTCTTGATGCTGATGGTTTTTTAAGGATTGGGGGTTGAGTTTGTATACCAAGAGTTGGTGGATGAGTGAGATTAATTTTGGAGAATGCGTATTGTTCTAGGTATTCTATCCATCTAGGAGTGACTATGTTGTATTATGATTTGAAGCAGCTTTATTGGTAGGGTGGCATGAAGAAGGATGTGGAAGAATTTATAGTTTGTTGCTTGTGTTATCAGTAAGTGAAGGTCAAGCATCGGAGATGGGGTGGTTTTCTTCAGATATTACCCATTCCTGAGTGAAAGTGGGAGCGAATCACTATGGAATTTGTGAGTGGACTGTATCATACTTCTCGTAGTTTTGATAGTATTTAGGTCATCATGGATCGATTGACTAAATGCTTAGAGGTTAGCCCATATCTATATTAATGAGATAGTTCATCTTCATGGGATACCCATGTCTATTATCTAGAACAGAGGTTTAGTGTTTACTTCTAGCTTTTGCAGAATTTTTAGGAGGAGTTAGGTAACTCAGGCAGATCTTAGCACAACTTTCAACCCCTAGACCGACAGTCAATTGGAGGGGAATTTTTTGGGTTTTTATATGCTCTGTACATGTGTTATGGACTTCAGAGGTTAGTGGAGCAACATTTGGCTTTGGTAGAGTTCGCTTATAATAATAGCTACCATTCGAGTATTGAGATGACCCCTTTTAAGGAATTGTATGGTAGGCGTTATCGATCTCCTATTAGTTGGTTTGAGACTTCAGAAGTTAGACCCCATGGTGCAGACTTGCTTCACGAGTTTTTGGATAGGGTTCGAGTGATTTGGGATAGGCTTTGGGCAACCCAGAGTAGGCAAAAGAATTATACGAATCGTAGGCTTCATGCCTTGAATTTTAGGATTAGTGACCAAATCTTCCTTCATGTGTCACCCATAAAGGGAGTGATGGGGTTTGGGAAGAGTGACAAGCTTAGTCTGAGGTACATTAGACCATTTGAGATTCTTCTGACTTTAGGGGAGGTTGCTTATGAGTTGGCCTTACCTCCAAAATTTTATGTCGTTCATTCAGTTTTTCTTATATCTATACTTCAGCGCCATATTCCGAATGAGTTTTACGTGTTTCGTTAGGACTCAATTTAGTTATATGAAAGGTTGACCTTTGTAGAGGATTTGATGTCCATTTTAGCTAGAGATGTTAAATGCAGGGCCGGCTCTACCTATTAAAAAATAGGCAACCACCTTAGCCCCCAAATTTGAAGGGGCTCACCTTTTTTGTAATAATAGATTATATACTTTCTATAAAAAAAAATATTAAATATTATTCGTAGAGAAAATAAATTTCTTACAAAAAAGTAAAGAATTATAAGAATAAGTTTGTTGTATATTTAAACTTTAAAGTATTATGTCTCAAGAAAGAATAAATGCATTAGTTATATTGACGGAAAAAGAAATATTAGAAGAAATCGCTATAAAAAAATATTAACAACTTTGCATCTCAAAAAAATTAAAATATAGACTTAATAAAAATATATATTTATTTTTCTTAAAAATTTAAGGCCTCCATTTGATTTGTCTTAGGCCACCAAAGTGCTTGAGCCGCCTCTAGTTAAATGATTGTGTTCTAGAGACGTTCATGTGCTTAACATTCAGTGAGACACTGTCCTATAGAGGAGACTAATTGGGAGGTCGGTCCCAAAATGCATAGCAGTTACCCTCAATTTTTTGCCGATTCAAGTATTTTGTTGTCTTTTAGTTCAAGGACGAACTGGAGCCTTAAAGGTGGATGTTGTACTAACTGATTTGTAAAAACTTATTTTTTATGTGTTTTAATAATTTTTTCCTCCCCCATAGTTGCTACATGTTGATTTTAGGTGAGGGATGATTAGCACGGCCCTTGATGTGATCGAAAATAATTTTGGTGAGTTTTTGGTTTTTAGAGGCTTAGAAAGTCATATAGTTGACTCTAGTCAACATTTATTATTCTGAGTGTCAGATAATGATTTGGACAATTTCATTAGGTCCTAAATATCAAATTTGGGTTAGTAGAGTAGTTGGCTCGGGTTTGGGACCTTTATTTTGTATTTCGATCCTTCGTTTGAAAATTAATGAAAAAAGGGTCCTGAGGTTAAATTGTTGAAAACAATCTTTCTTCAAAAATCCAATATCGCTATTGAGTTTGAAACGTTGAAAACAGCCTTGTTTGTTTGAGTTCACAAAATTTTGAATGAATTTTGAGAGGTCAACCGACAACTTCACAACTTAGCAAAGTTGCTGGTGCAACTGCTTTAGAGGCCAAAATACCACTTTAGTGGTAGCCGCTTAATTGGAAAAGTACCGCTTAATTAGAAAAGTACCGCTTTAGTGGTCATCTTGACCAGTCGCCTATCGCTAAAGAGTGCACTTTACTTCTTTAGCATAAGGTGACCACTTTAGAGAGCCTAGCCACGTAGGCCAGACTGCTTTAGCGACCACTCGTTTCTTAAGCAATGACTGCTTAAGCGGTCATTTGATTGCTTAAGAGGCCAACACTGTGTTTGTATATATAATTCATTTCACGTTTTCCTTTTTTGTGGGACTTTTGAGCTTCAGGCTTAAGCGATTCTTGAGGATTTCTTCACTAGTTAAGCTTGGATAAGATCCAAAACCTTCTTTCCATTATTTTATTTCGAATATATCATTAAAATCACCTTTAAAACATGATTTCAAAATGGGGATTTTGAGGTTTTAAAGGTAAAGCTTAGAAAGGGTTTTCTTTGATTTGGACCTCCTTTTAATCCGTTTTCGTGTGGATTTTCTTCTATAGACTCCTATAACCTTAGGAAAGATTTTCTTAAAATAAAATTTTGATTTTACTCCTTTCATTTTTAACTTGTTTTTCGAGCCCGTTTTGGATCCTGCTCAAGTACGGGCAATCTGGGTACCATTGACTTTCTTTTAATGTGTAGATGTTATATTTGAATGTTGTAGTTGATTTTGAAGCCATTCATAAGGGGAAGGGTCCATATTGAAGCACTTTAGGCCAAAATTTCATCATTTTGAGGTAGTTTATGGCTTAACTTCTTTCAGATTGAGCTGGGTAGTTAATAAAATAGTAAAGCATGTATGAATTGGGGAAAATAACTACGAAGTTTATGTATTAAGGATATGCTTATTGTTGTGTTCCCGTGTGGGGGCTTATATACTGTTGTTGTTGACTTGTGTTATCTAATTTTGTTTGTAGCTTGTGTAGGAGCTTTCTTTGACATCATTGGTCTTACCTGTGCATTTAAACGCCTTCATTTTAGATATAATGCTCGTTCGGGGTCTTAAATGATTAATATAGGCCTTACTTGAGCATTGGTTGTCTTTATCATTATTGAAATACCCGAGCAATATGATATAAATGATATTTTACATGCATATTTGTTCTGATGGTGCCTAAATAGAGTTCACAATCAGGGATTGTGGACATATTGAGTTGATTTCTCAGCTCTCTCTCTCTCTCTTTCTCTCTCATACACACATGCACATACTCTCTCTCTCTCTCTCACACACACACACACATATATATATTAATATTCTCATATTGATTGACTGAGAGTATTACATCCTCATTCCATACATATACATTCATGAGATGTTGGTACCACTGTGGAACACTATTTTTGAAAAAAAATGAGATACTTTTATAAAAAAAAAAAAAAAAACCTCTCCATGAACATGAGTCGGAGAGCTGGGTCGAGGTTTGAGATATGAGATATAATACATGGGTTGCGACCCCCCATGGATGTTACCTGGGAGCTGCAAGCTAGGTGGGTGTATATTAAAAGTCATGCAATGACTTTCACCATTCATCTCATCCATATTGCATTGCATTGCATTTGCACACGCATCTTTCATGATCTCTTTAGTTTTCTTGATTTGTGGTTAGCTTCAATATATTTTTCGTGTATTTTTGTGTTGTTTTTCATGTTTGTTTGTATATTAGAACTGTCAGTAGAGACGGTGTGAGGTACCATTTGGGACTTTTCTACTTGCACGTGACGTGCTCATAGTGTTATGTCGCTTATCTTATTTTCTGCTTCGCTCAGTCGGGCCTATGATACTTATTGAGTACAAGAGGACCGTACTCACACATACTATGCCCTTTTGGTACAGATCCTAGTTTTAGTACTTCACATGGCGCACTACTAAAAAAACAAGAAAACCGACCATAAAACGGATCAAAATACGTAGTCGGTAAAAGCATGGTAGTTTTTTTAAAATCTACCACGTGTGGTTGGTTTTTTGAAAAATATATATATTTTAAAAATTCTATTTTATTTTTCAAAAAAGAAAAAAATATTTTAAAAATAAAAAAATTCAAAACAAACCGACCACAAGTGGTCGATTTTATTTTTAAATTAATTAATTAATTTTAAAAATACTTACCACTTGTGGTCGATTTTTAGTAAAATGTTGGTTTTTCTGGTAATTTTTTTAAAAAATAAAAAGCTTATATATGCTACATTCCATCAACCAGCCAAACAAATGAGCATACAATAAATATGCTGCTTTCCATTCAAACAACCAACATACAATACAAGTCTAAAAACATACAAAACATGCAAAAGTGTAAAAACTACAACTCATCTCCAAATCTAAACTACAATACATACAAAAGTAAAAAAACTACCACTCATCATCATCTTCTTTGTCATCCGCATTCTCGGCCGCACATACAGGATTTCATTCCTTATCTATGCTGATATCATCCAGTGGGCCTAGACCTTTTGCGGCCTGAACTGCATCACCGGGACATGGAGGAAGAATCCCTGCAGATCAAATAAAAAAGTTGAACTGTTGCTGCAGCATCCTGATTTGTGATGTTGTTTCCTCCTCATTCTCATTCGCCCTGTCTCTCTGTGCAACAAGCTCTTCAATGAGTTTAGAAATCGTATTTCTTAGTGATTCAACGGTTTCTCTATCAACTGATGGGAGATAGGATGTAAGGGCGGACAAAGACCTAACATTCTCGCCAAAATACTTTCTGTGGTATCCGTAGTATTGGCCTCTAACTGGAGGACCCACAGTTTCTTTCCATAACTCCTCCTCTACATCTTCAGGTATTGTGTCACCCTGACTTCCAGGAGGCTGAGTACTACGATACTCATTAACAAGCTGCATATATTTGTCCTATATTCAAAGTAAAGTTAAAATTAATAGTAAAAAAATATTAAACTACTTGTACTTGAATAATATCAACTTTGAGAAAAAGATTCATAAATACAAAATTTGATTCTTACATGGGCAGCTTTTGCACGAGGCTTAACCCAGACATCTTCATCAGTTGGGTTCTTTTTCTTCCTCACATGTGTCTCCTCGAATACCTTATCGTGTCTTACCTTCCTACCAAATTTTTTTCCCTGCATATGATAAAATTATTAATAGTCAAATAATTAAAAATTTAAATAGAAACAAACAACTAAAATTGTAAAAGTTACATACCAGTTTTTGCTCCACAGTAATCCGACTAACCAAACCCGCAGTATGTAGAGAGCCACCCTTGGATGATGCCCCGGCTTTCTTTCCTTTCTCACTCAACAATTGGTATTCTTCGCTATTCCAATAGTGAAGATAATCTTGCCACATAGGTTCTAATATAAACCCTGGTCGTACCCTGTTCGTTCTGGCATAATCTAATAGACCGATTATTTTGGCTCTAGCTCTCCTATAAAAATTGCTCCGTATAGCACTTTCATGCGCGTTATCCCACCAAAAATATTTCTACAACAAAAATAAAATATAATATTGAAATTTTTGTTCTAACAATGTGTTAAGTAGTCAATAAGTTAAATCCTTACATGAAATTCTTTAAATATTTTTTCTCTGTCATATTCTAGAACCTTTTTCAAACTGGCCCAATAGTCGTTGAAGTTCCGACTAATGTATTTAGTCATAATTTTTTCAACTCTACTATTGGGCTTAAACCTACAACACGATACCAAACAGTAATTTCATAGAGCATAATAATATAGTAAATGAAAAATGAATAATGTTGTTATATTTAGAAATCTTACCCTATTCCATATGGAATAATATACCGTCTCCGATAATCATCTCTGTCTTCGAGCTGGGGAACAAGTATTGGTGGATGCACTAGTGTGGGCGGATCTGAAGCACCGAACGGAGTGCCTCTAAGATGAAGATCCGTCAACCTAATAGATCCAGCAGAATCACTGTGAGAACGTGGTTGAGTGCTAGTAGAGAGTACTACAGACTACGGTACATGCCTGAATATGCCAGTGGTTGTTTGATAGTACTGTGATGGCGGTGGCACGGGGATGGAAAAAGAATGAGTCGCTCTAGACCCATGAAGTAGATCCACATGCGTAGGAGCAGGAACTGAATGCTGCGATGACCTAGAATATGAGGGTCGTGCTGGCGCGTCAGCAAACTGACCCTCAGATATATGAATACCTATCAGTCGTATATAAGATAGAGGTTTTTTCTTTTTTGTTTTTGCAGGATCAACTTTTTGCTTACCTTTGTCACCTCCAACTGTCATCTAAATTATGTAAAGTTAACAAGTAGTTAGTCCTTACAAAATGAATATGTAAGAAAACATTTTAAGTAACTAATGTCAAGTTACTAATTCAAATTTCAAATCGCTCCAACAACACGGGATAGACAAGAATATTTCTATTACTACATAAATAATGGAAAAGTGAAAACAACAATCTTACACAGTATATTACATACCAATCTTAAATAAGAAACATAAAGGTAAATAGTACAAAGCATAAAGACATCAATACATAATAAATACAAACTACAAACTAATTCTCCTCTCCTGAAGATTCTCCACTAAATCATTCACTCTCTTCGGAAGGTTTCTCTTCTCCTACCCACTCAGCCTCTTTTTCTGCAATATTAACTTCTTCAAATATATTTTTTAGGTGATTCAAACTATCCATTAAATCAATGTCAACTATCTAGTGATCAATATGTATTTCATTTTGATACGCAGTCTCCAACACATTCTCAACTTCCACCCGTCCTATTGGCTTATTTTATTACAGCCCACCAATCAGACTTATCATTGTGCAACGGATAAGGAGCATAATATACTTGTTTAGCATTTTGTACGAGAACAAAGGAATCATAAACAGGATAAAGCCTATTATTCTTTACTTCAATGATGTTATGCTCCTTATGTACTCTTATACCTCTTGTGCTTGGATCAAACCGCTTAGATAGAAAGAGGATAATTTTTATATCAGGAAACCAGCATACTCCAGTTCTAAGATCTCTTGTATGATGCCAAAGTAATCAACATCATCATCACCCTTAACCCAAACACCATTATTGTTTGTTTTTCTTATTCTGGTGTGTTCTTCGGTAGAAAATTTAAACTCATTTACTGTATAATGAGACATTGAATGAGTTTCAACTAGTCCCAAAGAAATATATCTCAAGAACTGATTGTATGTGCCCGCATTTGGTGACTGGTGTACCTAAAAATATTTTACAGACATATATATATGTTAGTTGAAGAATGTATAAATGTTTAAAATTTGTAGAAATGTTAGTACACTTACAAACCTCATATGTAACCATGTTGCAAAGGATGCATACACTTGATTTTTGTGGAATTGAGTCTTAAATGAACTGAAGATCCAACATGCGAAACACAATTAGTTTCCTTAATGGAACGAGTAAATAAATAAGATATTTTAATATTCAATCTCCTTACTTCAGAGAGGGCTCAACTTCTGGGCAATTCAGCAAGACATACAAAGTTGTTGATTTGTGCTCCATGGTAGCAAACTGGCAAAATATGGTCTTTTTAGCTTTACTACCAGATTGATTGAAAATTGATATCGGTTAGAAATGAGGCTCATTCTCATCGTCCTGATAACGATTTGATCTGTTTCTTGAACAAGCAACTTCATCAAGAAAGTAGTATGAACAAATTTGAGATGTTTCTCTCGCAAGATATATCTCAACTATAGAGCCTACCACCCTATGTTTATTTTTGGGACCCCTATTTAATTTTCCAATTACCCTGCACAATCTTAAGATTAGATGTTTATTCTATAAAAAAGATATGTATGAATTTAAATATATTGCAATTTCTTACTATTCGAATGGATACATCTACCTAGTTTGAATTGGACCACCAAGCCGAGCTTCGTGGACAAGGTGAATGGGAAGATATTCTATCACATCGAAGAAACCCGGCGGAAAAAACTTCTCCAACTTGTTGGTAATAACAACAATATTACTTTTCATTCATGCCAGATTTTCTTCTTTTAATGTGGTGGCATATAAGTCTTTCAAGAACAAACTAATCTCTGCTATTGGTTTCCATATATTTTCAGGTAAACCAATAAAAACAATCGGAAGTAATTGTTCTATGAAAACATAACAATCATGGCTTTTCATTCCATGTAATATTCATTGTGCCATATCAACCCTCTTTCCCAAATTTGAGGCATATTCATCGGGCATCTTTAAACTTTGGACCCACTCACATATTTTTCGCTTTTGGTTCAACTTGAATGTATAACTAGTCTTAAGATTAAGAACATTGCCATTGGGCCCCTCCTGTAAGTGTAATTCTCTGCGCTTACAATATTCTTGTAAATCAAGTCTGGCCTTAGGATTATCCTTTGTCTTTCCGGTGACATCCATAATTGTGCTGAACAAGTTGTCAAAATAGTTCTTCTCAGTATGCATGACATCAACATTATTTCTAAGTGAATTATCTGGCCAATATTCTAACTCCCAAAATATAATTTGCTTAGTCCAGTTATGTGAAACGCTACATCCATCAAGCCTATACAATGGTTCCTCGCTAACTTTAGGAAAATCCTGAACTATCTCCCATATGTCATGACCAGATAACCTTGGAAGTGGACTATCATATTCAGTTCTATTCTTTCTGAATGCATTCATGAGACTCCTAAACTCATGAGCAAGTGGCAAGAAACAACGATGACAATCAAACCATGAATTTTTCCTGTCATACCTCAATGTGAAGGATTTTGTTTTTTCCATGCAGTATGGATAAGCCAACTTTCCAGTTGTCATCCACCCAGACTACATTCCATAAGCAGGAAAGTCATTAACAGTCCACATTAGATATGCATGCGATTGAAATTCTATTTAAGTGAAATGTCCCAAGTTTTAACCCCCTCATGCCATAAAATTTAAAGTTCATCAATCAAAGGTCACAAGTAGACATTTATTCTGCTTTTAGGATTACGCGGGCCAGGAACAACATAATTCAGAAATATATATAGGCTAGTCATCAATATTTCAGGGGAAAGATTATATGAGGTGATAAATATAGACCAACATGAATATAACGCAGCACCGACTTTAAAAGAAGAGAATTCATCCTCACATAATCCCAAACGAATATTACATGCCTCTCCACCAGATGGATGAAACATAACACTAGTGGGCCTTCTATTTTCACTGTGTCATCTCATATGAGGAGCTGAGTTATTTGAAGCATACAACCTCTTCAACCTTGATATTAGAGGTAAATAATACATTGCCTTAATAGCAATTTTGTTTCCACTACAACCACTCTTATATCGAGGGTGCTGACAAAACTTACAGGACTCTAGGTTAGCATCTTCCTCAAAGTATAACATGCGGCCATTTTCACAATAATCAATTCTAACTGAGGAGAGACCTAACTTTAACACCAATTTTTTTGCCTTATAAAAAGAATCAGGAACCTCTAAGGCGGGGTCAACTAACTCTTTAATAAGGTCTATCATTGAGTCAATTCCTCCTATAAAAATATTCCAATCAGTTTTAATACTTAATAATCTAACAGTAAAAGACAAACGAGAATACGAACACCCGTCAAACAAAGGATGACTAGCAGTATACAGTTGTTCATAAAAATGGCCCGCTTCTCTATTGGGAACATCTTTCACATTTTCCCTAAAGTCACCCCCGTGTTGCATCCCAAAAGCATCATGCACCATTTATGTCATCATAGTATCTTGATATTCATTATGCCCTACAGACCTACTATTTTCACCAACAACAAAGTTATTTTGCTCAACATCACCATGAATAGTACGCAATCTTAAAAAGTCCTTATGAAATCCCTTTCTATAAAGATGTTCCTTCACAACTTCTTCTTTTAAAATATTTGTACCATCACATCTAACACAAGGACAACGAATAGCCCGAAAACGTGACCAAGCATCAAGTGTCTTAGCATGTTCAACAAATCATCTGACACCTTCAACAAATTCCACCCTAAGACCCATTATATTATCATTATTCCGTTGATATATCCAGCTATAATTAGGTTCCATCTACACCATCAATCAAATTCAACTAATTAGTTTAAGCCACAAAAGTTCACATTTCAAGTACCTAAATTCAAAATGAAAAAGTACCTAAATTCAAGTTACCAAACTAAACTACATTCAAAATAAAAATTCACCTTTCAAGTGCCTAAACTTTAACATTTTCAAGTCACTAAGTC
Organism: Capsicum annuum; assembly: GCF_002878395.1. NCBI lineage: Eukaryota > Viridiplantae > Streptophyta > Magnoliopsida > Solanales > Solanaceae > Capsicum > Capsicum annuum. The sequence goes on along the minus strand of NC_061120.1, from coordinate 184,706,557 downwards.
ACCTCCCAAAACAACAAATTAAACTACATTCAAAATGACAAATTCACCTTTCAAGTACCTACACTTAATCAATTTCAAGTCACTAAGTCACCTCCCAATTTACGACACTAAACTACATTCAACACAAAAAATCCCATTTCAAGTACCTACACTTAATCAATTTCAAGTCACTAAGTCACCACACAAATTACCAAAAAAATCCACACTCAAACCAAAAATTCACCTTTCAACTATCTACACTTAATCAATTTCAAGTCACTAAGTCACCACCCAAGTCACCAAACTAAATCACATTCAAAATGATAAATTCACATTTCAAGTACCTACACTTAATCAATTTCAAGTCACTAAGTCACCACCCAAGTCACCAAACTAAACCACATTCAAAACAAAAATCCATCTTTCAACTACCTACATTTAATCAATTTCAAGTCACTAAGTCACCACCCAATTCTCCAAAATAAACCACATTCAAAATGATAAATTCACATTTCAAGTACCTAAACTTAATCAATTTCAAGTGACTAAGTCACCTAACATGCTACCAAACTAAACCACATTCAAAACAAAAATTCACCTTTCAACTACCTACACTTAATCAATTTCAAGTGACTAAGTCACCTCACATGCTACCAAACTAAACCACATTCAAAACAAAAATCATCTTTCAACTACCTACACTTAATCAATTTCAAGTGACTAAGTCATCTCACATGCTACCAAACTAAACCACATTCAAAAAAAAAAAAAATTCACCTTTCAACTACCTACACTTAATCAATTTCACGTGACTAAGTCACCTCACATGCTACCAAACTAAACTACATTCAAAACAAAAATTCAAAATTCAAGTACCTACACTTAATCAATTTCAAGTCACTAATTCATCTCACATGTTACCAAACTAAACCACATTCAAAACAAAAATTCACGTTTCAACTACCTACGCTTAATAAATTTACCAAGCATAGAAAATTCAAAATAAAAACTTCACATTTCAAGTACTTACGCTTCAACCAAATTCAAAATAAAAGTTCACCTTCAAGTAACTACACTTAATCACTTTCAAGTAATATATTCATTTATAGTATAAGTCAAATAATTGAACAAGTGTAATAAAACAAATAAGTAGGGGCGTCACATGCCCCTCTCACACCATATAATCATCACAAAATTTCTATAGCTTTCAATGCACTCTACAGCGAACAATCCCAAACTAAACTACATTTAAAGACCTCATTATAAGAAAATGGAGAGAAATCAACTTACCTTTGCTTGGCCTAAATTAAAGAGAAAGAGATAAGCGGTGACCAAAAAAATAGCAAAGCAATCCTTTTCCCGAATTTGGATTCTATCAAACAGTAAACTTATTAGAAAGAATAATCTTTCATTTAAATAATTGCAACAATTTAGTAAAAGATATCACATTTATTACTTTCATTCCGACTAACAACAACAATAACATAAATCGAAGGACCAGACAATGCACTGCTACCATTTCGACTTTAAAATTAATTATTGATAATTTGAAATTAATAGATAAAATTAATATTTTTCCTTATTTTGTCAAAATACTGGTCTTTTATACCAAAACTCAAATTACCACAAGAAAAAACTTGAGCTAAGGAATAGGAATAAGATTTTTCCCGAAAAAATCAAAAAGAAATAGTAAAAACGATAATGAATTATAAAATTTTGAGCTAAGGTCTTGCTCCTACAGCTGAATAAATCCCTAGTAATACAACTCACATTTCTAAGACTTAACATCGCAACTAGGTTTTTTTGTGTGTTATTTAGTAAATGAGAGGGAAAGAGGAAGTTAGAAAAGAAGAGAACAAATCACAAGTTGGAGTCACCGGAGAAGCTGATCGAGCTGTCATAGCCGAAACTTCAGTTCTGCGCACTGCCATCGCCAGATCGCGATATGTGTGTTGCGTGTGTTTATCACATGTGTTGGTGGATATTGCTGAGTTTGTTGTGCTGGTCGAGTGTGTGTGTTTTGTTGTTTTGTTTTGTAGGTTAGGTCGGGTTAAATGTATTTAATAATTTTTTTTAATTAATAAGAATCCCAACCACATGTGGTCGATTTTCTGGAAATATTTTTAAAAACTGACCACATATGGTCGGTTTTTACAAAATTGTTGACAAATTAAAGTTTAATAAATTACAATTAATAAATTAATAAATTAAAATAAATTAATAAATTAAAATTTTAATAAATTCTATAATATTTACAACAACATTCAAATAATTTAATACTATTCATATATATATATATATATATATATATATAAATCAGATAATTAGTTATTTTATCATTACATTAACACGAGTAGTATATTTCCTCAATCGTATAATAATATCAATGAATTTTGCAAATTACGATAAATTTTTGATTAATTAGCCTTTAAATACGATATTATATATATATATATATATATATATATATATATATATATATACACCTCGTAATATAACGTGTTAATCAGATAAATTATCGATTACTTGTCTTACGTTATTAAAACTTCAACAATATATGCATGTCTACATTGACACAAAATAGTATATCTATTTCCTCAATAGTATGATATCGACATATTATTCAAAATATTTTGATATATAGATTTTGTTATCGAGCTTTCGATTATTGCATACGTCACTACACGAGATATACGTGTATATATAAATATATTCAATTGGCTATTAGCTTTCAAATACGTACTATATACATCACATACACGATTTTAGTATCCCATAATAATATACAACGTATTTCACATATAATCAGATGAATTATCTATTAGTTTATCTTATGTCATTAATATACCTTCACCATATAATATGTATATACTATATATATACCTATACATACACACACATATACACATTATCGACTATATCAAGTTTTAAATACGTATTATATACATCACATACGTACACGAGTATATTATCCAATAATATAATGCGGCGTATTTCATATACATACTTTGATGAGTTGTCAATTAATTTGATTAGCTTACATCAATATAACTTCAACGTACAGTATATTATTACTTCTATAATTTCAAATCAAGGTATTCAATATGTTTGGATTTATTCTACTAGTTTTTTACTACATCATGATGTCGATCGATCACTACATATATATATATATATATAAAGGCATCGTTTCCACCCTAAACTATACCCGAAAAGTCTAAGCCACACCTAAACTATACTAGTGACCTATTACACACCTTAACTATAAAAAAGTGATATTATTACCTCCCCGCGACCCCCATTCTAAGGCGCATGTGTTACACTTATTTTAGGCGCGTCCAGCCTATTAAATAACAAAAGTAAACGGCTAAAAACATTAAGGGAAAAGGCATCGTTTCCACCCCAAACTATAGTCGAAAAGTCGAATCTACACCTAAACTATATAAGTGACCTATTACACACCTTAACTATAAAGAAGTGATACTTTTTACTGACGTGGTGCTGACGTGGCAGCGCTTGTAAAACACTACACCACATGCAAATGATGGTAGCCTGACAGGGTGTAAATAGTTTCACTTTTTTATAGTTTAGGTGCGTAAAGGTCACTAGTATAGTTTAGATGTGGCTTCGACTTTTCGGGTATAGTTTGGGGTAGAAACGATGCTTTTTCCCTATTTTTATTTATGAACTCTTGAATGTGTACTATATATACATCACATCTACAAGTATATTACATCATAATAGAACACAATCATAATATTTTGATGAATTATCGGTTATATATGTACGTTACATTATTATAACTGCAATAGTAGTATAATATCATTATCTCAATGGTATGATATATATATATATATACACATATTCATTATACAAAGATTATGCATGTTTAACGTTATTTAACGTATATACAAAGAAAATTTTTTATTTTATATATTGAAGCATAAGTAAAAGATAAAGATTATGTTTAAAGTAATTTGTTAATTTTATTTGATATATTTTTTTAGTATAATATTTTTACAAAATCTAAGATTGATTGATTTTTATTATTATTATATTGGTTATCGACCATGTGTGATCAGTGTAATTTCAAAAAGTAACATATTAGATTAAACATATAATTATTTTTTAATAAAAACCGACCACAATTGGTCGGTTTTTGAAATAATTTATTTTTTTAATTACAAAATCGACCACAAGTGGTTGGTTTTATAAAATTATTTACTTTTTACTTTTTTAATTTTTAAAAAAAATTAATTATATTTTTTAAATAAAACCGACCACAAGTGGTCGATTTTTTAAAAATATTTTCTTTTTTTAAAATTAAAAACCGACCACAAGTAATTGATTTTTTATTTTTTTTCTTAAAAGAAGTAATAATTAATATAAAAATTATTCAAATGATTATTTTGTAATTTTAAAATATAAAACCGATCACATGTGGTCGCTTTTTAAAAAAAAAAAATCGACCACATATGGTCGATTTTCTTTTTTTTTTTTAGTAGTGGCAAGGTTTGCGAGCAGAGTTGATCAGATTCGAGTTATTGGGTCGTTCTAGTATCCAGGACAGATTCCAAATCTCATTATATTTTATTTATGTCTTTATTTGGATCAAACAGATTTTGTTTTTTCAGTTTTAGATTTATATTTAGATACTTTTATATTATGACACCAGCTTTTTGAGTGATTTATGTTATTTCTTCATATTTTTGTTTTATTATATTTGGTGATTGGCCTGACTTCACTCTAGAAGTCTCATCTTACTATTTTCATTTTTTGTTGATTTTTTGGTATTGTTTAGTGATTGGCTTACTTGTCACGATTGGACCGCGACAAGTACAATTATGCCCCGTTTTTGTGCCCTGACACATATTCAATTTCATGTCAAATAATTTTATATCACAAGTCCAAATAGTTGCTCTGAATTACAATTCAAGATGCCTTTCAGATGTAAAAGATATTAGCGAAAGAGTCCATTTTTTTATTTTCTATTTCTTACCAAATAAAAGATATAAATTGGGAGGATCAGGTGTAGGGTAAGTTTGCAGGCAGATATATGGATATGATTAAAGAGTCCTTTTTAGATATTGTTTGATTTTACTGCATAACAATGTATCAAGATTTAAGACAAGATCATGCATGAACATGATTTCAGAAGGCAATGGTAAGTGCCGAAAGCGAATTTTCATTAAGAAGAATCAAAATATACAAAAATAAATATGCCAAAAAGTTTAAAGAACTCAATATATAATATGTATGTATATTAATTTTTTATCTAACTGCACGATATAATTTCTCAAAGCTTTGAACAAAAATTACTCCTCAAATATTGTTCGAAGAGACAGACCAAGCGGAGTGGCAGACGATGCTGACACATGGAAAAAAAAATTAATTAGAAAATGTATATATATGATCAAGTTGAACCTATTAACTTTAAATTATTAGTTTTCGTTTGATCAAATGATTTAGAAGCTTAGTTTCTAATTCTAAATTAGATGATTCATAATATTAAATTCTAAATTAATTTCCGATCAGATTATTCAAGCGCTTAGTTTCATACATATCGTTACATTAACTTGATTTTTTATATATTCTCAAGTAGGATGGTCAAAAGCCTTACCCATTAGGTGTAATGATTTGAATAAGAATAGCAATTCAAATTATTATATCTATGTATCCCCAAATACATAAACATTGTAAAAGTTATAGAAATGACCCTTTTTCATATATTGAGTCATTGAAGCAACACGTCATGCTATAATTGGAGGCTTTCATCGTGTAATGATTGGACAAATTCGAAGAAATGGTAAATTATAAGTAATATTAATACATAACAAGTCAAAGAATACAATTTGTATGTTGACTTACACCACAAATCTTTCCAAGTTGTAAAACGATTAATTAACCACAAGTGTTTCAATTCTTACAGTACGGTACAACGCATATGCATCATTGTGTGTTATTTTGTCCTAGTATCTCTTCCATGGACAGTCAACACTGCCACCCTGCTCCTAATACTGAAATTTATTCATCTATATATATCGATAATGATTGATATTTTTAATTAATTGGTGAAAGATTTCTAATTAATTGTGAAGGATCAATAAATGGTAAGAAGTGTTAAATAATTAATAGGACGAGTTCCCTATGTCCTTTTTCATCGATATTTTCTAATTAATTGGTGAAGGATTTAATCTATATACATTGATGAGCCTTTTTACAATTTAGGTGTATTTTGACACGTTGTAAAAAGTTATTTGTTATATTCTTAGTTATTAATTTAATTTATTGTGTATTTTTACGTCTGATTATCTTCTAAATGATTTGGTGACTCATAGAAATGTTATGTTAAAAAAATACATATAAAATTTTCTATCGATGTATATGGTTAACTAAAGTGATTACAATAACTAACTTCAGCATAGGAAGACAAACTTGACACTTGAAGAACTAATTGATCACACGAAGACCAAGGAGACAAATCCTTCCAAAGATGATACAAGATCAAATATACAATAAGAGAAACAAGCAAACAACAAGAACAATAAGATGTCAACAACATTAGTGAATCGAAAAAGGCCTCACGCGGCTTCACTAGATTTCAAGATACAAACATTAACATCACAAGATTACAAAGGTGAATCGAAAAGGCCCCACACAGCTTCACCATATCAAGATTCAAAACAACAAGGTTACAAGATTACAAGTAGAAGGATAGAAAGTTGACATGAAACATCCTAGATTCTAAGAACTCTAACAACAAGAAAGGACCTTAAGACTAAAAGATGTTAACACCAAGTTTTCACTTAGATCAAGAGGAACTCAATATCCCTCAAAACCCAAGTTTCTACCCAAGATACAACTCAAGTGTCACCACACTTGTGAGCTACGGTTTGGACTTCTCAATGGAGAGAGAAGTTCTCAAATATTACAAGTCTTGAATTGAAAGATATCAATAATGAAAAATAAGTGAGAGAAATAACCCTAATATTGTCTATATATAGTACACCACAAAAGGAAAGGAAAATGACCATTCTAGCCTTGGTCTTGGGCTATTTTGGAGTGTAATAAACTTACACTTCAAAGCCCCTTTTCACACTTCAAAACATGGAATCCCTTAGATGGATTAATTACACACTCACACATGGTCATTTGCATGAACATAGCTTGGAGTTTTTGTAACTCCCGCGCTTGGCTACATGTGAATGGTCTTGAGCTAGTTACACTTGTATCATCCTCTCCATCTTGAAGGAAATTTGTCCTCAAATTTGATGGATGTTCATCCTCAACCATGGCAATAGGAGAGAGATCAAATATGTTGAAGGTGTTGTGCACTTGATACTCCGAAGGAAGGTTAATTTTGTAGGCATTATCATTGATTCTTTCAAGTACTTGAAAGGGACCATCACCCCTCGGCATCAACTTAGTTTTCCTTTGTGAAGGAAACCGGTCTTTTCTAAGGTTCACCCAAACCCAATCACCCAGTTTAAGAATAAGTTTTCTTCTCCCCTTGTTTGCTCTCTTAGCAATCTCTTGATTTTTCTTCTCAAGTTTTTGCCTCACTTTCTCATGCAATTTCTTCATGGCTTCATCCTTATTGCTTCTATCTAATATAATCATAAGATCACTTGGTAAAGGATTTAAATCCAAAGGGGTGAGGGGGTTGATGTCGTATACATACTCAAAGGGAGCCATTCCCATACTTGAGTGTATAACCCAACTGTATGCAAATTCCACCAAAGGTAGGTGGTCCTCCCATGAAGTCATTTTGACTTTAACCATTAATCGTAACATAGAACACAAATTTTTATTTACAACCTCGATTTGTGGGTGGCAAGATACAGAGAATAGAAATCTAGTGCCAAGCCTACCCCACATTGACTTTCAAAAGTGACTAAGGAACTTAGAGTTCCTATCACTTACAATGGTCCTCAGAACACCATGCAATTTGACAATATTTTCAACAAATAAAGAAGCCACACTTGATTCATACTCACTTTTTGAACAAGGCATAAAGTATGCCATCTAAGAAAATCGATCAACCACAATAAAATTGTTATCCCTACCTCGTCTAGTCCTTGGCAATCCTAACACAAAATCCATAGATATATTAAGCCAAGGACGTAAATGAGTGGGCAGTGGGGTATAAAACTCGTGAAGTAGGAGCCGAGACTTGGCTCCCTTGCAATCTACACATTGGCTGTCAATCCTAGCCACATCCTTGTGCATCCTAGGCCAATAGAATTGCTCCTCCAATATCCCGATGGTTTTGTAAATCCCAAAATGGCCTATTATACCGTCATCGTGTGCTTCCCTCATAAACAACTTTTTCCAAGAGCTAGAGGGTATACATAATCGTCTACCTTTAAACAAGTAACTATCAAACTTGGCATAGGGATTTGAACCCCTATTCGAAACCCACTTGTCCCTACCCAATTCTTTGTATTCTTTAAAGATAAGAGAAAAGTGAGGGTCCTCGGGATACAATGACTTTAGGCTCTCAAAACCATTAACTTTGAAAATAAAGAGGACACAAGTATATGTTTTATAGACAAGGCATCGGCAACCACATTGTCCTTACCCTTCTTGTATTGAATATTATAAGGGAAGGTTTCTAGAAACTCAATCTCATTTGGCATGCCATTTGTTAAGCTTGTCTTGTTCCCCTAGGTGTTTCAAGGATTAATAGTCCGTTCGAATCACAAATTCCTTGGGCCACAAGTAGTGTTGCCAATTGCCTAATGCTCTAATCAAGGCATACAACTCTAAATCATACGTGGAGTAGTTTAGAGTAGCACCTTTGAGCTTTTCACTAAAATAAGCAATGGGTTTTAAGTCTTGCATCAAAATAGCCCTTATGCCTACCTTAATAGCATCACATTCAACTTCAAACGTCTTATCAAAGTTGGGCAATTGTAGCAAAGGCGTGGAAATGAGCATAGCTTTCAAGGCTTTAAAAGCCTTAGCTTGCTATTCACACCACTTAAAAGGTTGGTTTTTCCGAATGACCTTGGTCAACGGGGTGGCTATGGTGCTAAATCCTTTGACAAACCTTCTATATAAACCAGCCAACCTGTGGAATCCTCTTACTTCACCAATGGTTTGTAGGATTGGCTAATTTTTTATAGCGTCTATCTTGGATTCATCCACTTTGACCCCTCTTGAACTAACAACAAAACCTAAGAAAACAACTTTATTAACACCAAAGGAATACTTTTCAAGATTGGCATAAAACTTCTCTTTTCTAAGCACATCAAAGACACTTCATAAATGCAATACATGCTCATCTATGGAATTGCTATATACCAAGACATCATCAAAATAAACAACAACAAATTTTCCAATAAAAGGCTTCATTACATAATTCATTAGCCACATGAAAATACTTAGAGCATTGATTAAACCGAATGGAATAACCATCCATTCATAGAGACCAAATTTGGTCTTGAAGGTGGTTTTCCATTCATCACCAGGTTGCATATGAATTTGGTGATAACCAATCCGAAGATCTATCTTGGAAAATATACAAGAACCATTCAACTCATTAAGAATGTCATCTAATCTAGGAATAGGATGATGATATTTTACCGTAATCTTATTGATGGCTCGGCAGTCCACACACATGGACCAAGTTTCGTCCTTCTTTGGTACTAATACTACTAAAAACGCACATGGACTCATGCTCTCTTTGATGTATCCTTTGTTGAGAAGTTCTTCAACTTGTCGTTGTAGTTCTTTGGTGTCCGTAGAGTTATTTCTATAAGCTGGCTTATTTGGCAATTGTAAACCTGGCACAAAGTCAATTTGATGCTCAATACCCCAAAGTGAGGGTAACCCTTATGGAAGTTCTTTGGGAAAAACACCTTTATAATCCTGCAACACAAGATAAATAAAAGGAGAAATAGAAGAAGTAGTGGAGTTAGTTTTTAAACAATGAGCCAAAGAAGCATAGGTGTGTCCTCATCATGATCCACGAAAAGTTCCTTCTTTCTAACCAATATCACCATGTTTTCTCTCCCATTTGATGTTGAGGCAGCCCCGGATTCCTTCACTTCCCCACCCTCAGATTCTCTCTTTTTTTCTACATTCTCGACTTTCTTTTTCTTTTCCTTCAATTTTCTCATCTTTTGGTGTAACTCATTTACTTGTGATAGCAAGAGAGTGTGAAATGTGACCTTTCGGACATCCTTCTCAAGAGTATATCAATTAGACCTTCCATCATGTTTAGTAGACATATTGTATTGCCAAGGTCTACCTAACAACAAGTGACAAGCTTGCATCGGTATCACGTCACAAAGCACTTCATCATGGTAGTTTTCCACCTTAAATCATATCACACATTGCCTTGTGACCTTCAATTCACCATATTCATTCAACCATTACAACTTGTAAAGGCTAATATGAGGTGTAATCGGCAATTTCAAGAAGTTCACCATGGCAACACTAACAATATTTGCACAACTACCACTATCTATCACCAATGTAAACATACTGCTCTTTACAAGGCACTTAGTATGAAATAGATTTTCCCTTTGGCTAGGATTATCTATTGTCTTACTAATCATGGCACGCCTCACTACAAAGTTTGGAACCACACACTCTCCTTCTTATGGATAAACATCTTCCACATCATCATCATGTGGATTACCCTCGATTTTCTTGCTATCTTGAGGCTCGGCCTCATTCTTCTCTCTTTCAACACCCACCTCCTCACCAAGGTAATATAACCTTTCTTCTCTTAGGATCACATTGTATCGATTTGGACATTCATTGACTTTATGTCTCCAACCTTGGCACTTGAAACATTGAAACCCTTTAGGATTAGGATACTTGTGAGTTTCTTACTTTGGAGGGAATTTATGGACTTTTTTGGGCTTGGGCAGCCTTGTAGTGATGGGTTGGTCCTTATTTTTGGGCAAACCCAAGGAGGATTGAGCCATCTCTTTGCTTCTAGGCCAACCCGAGGTTGATTGTCCCCTTGCCTTGAACAAAGACCTCTCTTTAAGTTCCCTTTCAATCTCAAGAGCCGCTTGGAAAATACAACCAATGGTATCAAACTTATAAAGTGTCAAATGAGTGGAGATCTCTTTGTTCAACCCACACTTGAACCGAATGATGTCATGGTTAATTTTTTCCCCCGATGATCAAGCTTCAACATGAGTTGTTAAAACTTATCATAATATTTCATCACACTTTTGCTCCCTTATCGCAAGTTGTACAACCTAGCAAGTAATTCATGTCTATAACTCTTGGGAAAGGTACCATTGTCTCATAAGATACCTCAACCTAAACCAAGGTGGTGGTTGCCCATCTATCAACTCATTGCCAAATCGTTTGACATATTCCCACCAAGTGCTAGCATAACCCTCAAAGTGAGCTATTGCATAACAACTTTTTATTTTTTCCTAGATTTCATTGACTTAAAAAACCTTATCACAAGCCGATTCCTAAGTAAGGTAGGTCTCGGGATCACTTTCACCCTTAAAGATAGGTGCGCTCAATTTGATAGTATTGATGCCTACGTCTCTCTCTTGGTGATGATTTACTCTTTCCCCATACCCTCGGTAACTCCTTGGGTCTACATGGCCTCCTCTAATCTCCCTCCCCCCTAATGTAAGCATCATCAAAGGCTCCATACCCTTCATAATCCTTTCTACTATATTCATCAAAGTGGACGGGACAATTTTGGTTATTTGGAACTTGATTTAGAGGAATTGGATTTTATGGAGGTTGTGGACTTCGGTTTAGTGAAGCTTGGAAGGAAGGGTTTGGATTTAGTGGAGGTATTTGACGACCAAGTCCTTCTTGTGGGACTTGGGGAGATTGTGAATGAAATGACCTATTGAAGTCTTAGCCTTGTGGGTCGGGAGTAGCATGGATTACGGCATTTAGTGGTGGTCTTGGTAGATTGAGCATTGGGCTTGAGGTTTCGGGGAAAATGGTAGCAAAAGTGTTTTGGTCATATCCACTTGAAGAAACATGGTAGTATTGAGGAGTAGTAGGGCGAGAGTTCCTTTGACTCTCCACATATTCCAACTGCCTACTCATGGTTGTCACTTCCCCTTTCAATGATGTTACATCCCCCTTCACCGAAGACACATCTGTTTCTAACTGCCCAAGACTCACTTGAATTCTTTCCAAAGTTTGGTTGAGGCCCTCACTAGAAGCCATGAGGATATTGGTATCATTGTTGCCCATGTTTTGAGAGGTCGTTCCCTCCATTGTAATGTATTACCTACAAAATCAACAAATAAGTTAGTGTAAACCTCTCTTCACTCATACTCTTTTGGATCACCTCACACTTTTAGTTCTACAAGTATTGTAAATTGGCTAGTAACTCGTGAATCCTAAAGTTATGAGTATGCTCTTGTATGGAGTAGATACTTGTTTGAAGACTTAAAGAATTCTCGTCAGACTAGAACCAAAAAGTAACAACGTATTCAAAAGGTAACAGCACCCAAGTAAACATTGACACGAACTAAAGAATTCAAAGGACTAATTGACAACCTAGTATGAGTTTACTAGCTTGTTAATTAGTTCTAGGATCAACTAATGAAACTAAGAATCAACAATTAAAAACTAAAAAGTCCAAACTTGAGCTTAATTTTGATGCGTACAGTAGCAAGGGTGATGTGGCAGCATACAATTTATCTTGGTCCCACACAATTTTAGTCACAAATTTGAATTTCCAATCTTCACACAATTTGGAATGGAAGACAATTGGTTTTGTAGGAAAAGTATAAGTCTTGAGTCCTTTGTAAGTTCAATCCCAAAAAAATGAGACTTGACTTGTAATAGTCCCACAAAACAAGGTCCTTGAAACAAGGAAAAGTAGTTGAAAAGTAGATGTCAAGTCTAGGAAGTGATGAGTTCAAGTCTTCTCACAACAAGCTTTATAATTTTTATCTTTACCTTTTTTGAATCTATGTTGCACTTTTTGTTGGTTAAGTTATAATAATAGGTTAAGAACAAGATGAACACATCAACAAACCTTCAAGAACATAACAACTTTTCAAGAACACAACAACAGCAACACCAATCGTTCACCAATCTTCAACAACAAGGCTCAACACACGGCTAACTTTAAGTCACCATAACATTAGTCAATATTATAAGCTCAAATTTAGATCTAGTCACTTTTAGTGTTAGTGAGAAAGAAACCAACACTAAAAACACACTAAACAAGTAAAAATCTACTAGATCTAGTCACAAAACACTTGGCCAAGTCAACACCACAAGACTACAAGTTTCGACCAAGGTCCAACACCAACACAATGTTTTTAACTTTGGTAAAATTTTCCCAAGATTGATTTTGTGAGAACAAAATCAAGCCTTGAGCTCTGATACCAAATGATATAAGATCAAATATACAACAAGAACAACATGATATCAACAACACTAGTGAATTGAAAAAGTCCCTACACTGTTTCACTAGATTTCAAGATACAAACATTAACATCACAAGATTACAAAGGTGAATCGAAAAGGCCCCACACGACTTCACCATATCAAAATTCAAAACAACAAGGTTACAAGATTGTAAATAGAAGGATAGAAACTTGACATGAAACACCCTAGATTCTAAGAACCCTAACAACAAGAAAGGACCCTAAGACTAAAAGATGTTAACACCAAGTTCTTACTTAGATCAAAAGGAACTCAAAATCCCTCAAAACCCAAGTTTCTACCCAAGATACAACTCAAGTGTCACCACACTTGTGAGTTACGATTTGGATTTCTCAATGGGGAGAGAAGTTCTCAAATATTACAAGTCTTAAATTGTAAGATATCAATAATGAAAAATAAGTGAGAGAAATAACCTTAATATTGTCTATATATAGTACACCACAAAATGAAAAAATGACCATTCTAGCCTTGGTCTTGGGCTGTTTTGGAGTGTAATAAACTTACACTTCAAAGCCCTTCTTCACACTTCAAAATATGAAATCCCTTAGATGGATTAATTACACACTCACACATGGTCATTGTCATGAACATGGCTTGGAGTTTTTGTAACTCCCGAGCTTGGCTACGTGTGAATGGTCTTGAGCTAGTTGCACTTGTATCAAAAGATAAGAGAGATTTCTTTTTTTCTAACTCTTTGAAAGCTAATATTGTGAAATTTTCTTATACTTTAAAGATAAACAGAAGAGGATCTTGAAAAAAAGCAGCGTGAAGGTGTAGAATTACGTCAGAAGAAGATCTTGAAAAAATAATGTAAAGATGTAGAATTGCTTCAACAAGTTAGAGATTCAATTCAAGGGTCAAAAAGTATATTACTTCATCTGTGAAAAATCTTAATCTACATGTAGTTTTAATGATTGATAAACTTATCGAAGGGACCTGGTACCTAAGATGCATGAGTACATGGTCAACTAGTGTTTGGAAGCATTGTCGTAGAAAAATGGAACTAGTTTATGAAGTCGAGTATGTTTAGATAATTTTGGATAAATCTGGTCTTCAAAAATAAACTTATTTCATGTGTTTATAAACATCAAAAAAAGAAAAATTGATGATGCACAATTACTACGGTAGTATGCTTTGTTTTGATGATTTGACAAACCTACTGAAGGACCAGATAAAGAACCAACTACCCACACTAGTCCGATCTTAGAAGGAATAAGAAAATCAGATTCTCAGGAAAAACAAGTTGTAATTATTCCTCAGATGAGTCTTATTCCATAGGGACCAAATGAGGGACCAGATCCATCAGTCGTTGAACTTTCTGATAGTCAACAGTACAACTGGCAGTTATACTTTTTACAGAAAAGTTGGTGCACAGTAGCAGAGGAGGATCAGCTTTTATCTCGATCAATAAGAAACTTTTGAGGTTTTCCCTCATAGGGACCAGGTCCTTCGATCGTTGACTTCTGAAGTCAACTTGGAACAACTGTAAAGTTTTACTTTTCTGCAGGTGGTTAGTGCCACTACAACAGAAGTGCAATAGGCATATCCAACCTCGACCAATAGGATGATGCCTAGGTTTTACTCTTTCTTATATAAGCTAAAATTACAAGAGAAAAATCTAGTTTTTGTAAAAAGCTCAAAAGATTTGTCTTTCACAGCAAAAGCACTCTCATAAAAAAAAAAACATTTTAATTTCAACAAAAGGACCTGATCGAATTGTTGCTTTAGTCTTTGTTGTATTTTGAGTCTTGTGTCTTTAGTTCTTAAATAAATCCACTCTTATGTTATAAAGATAGTAGATGTTTCACTTGTCTAACTCTTTAGGTTGAGTCACATTAACCAAAGTTAGTCAAATCATTTGTTGTTTTAGTTAAGTTTGTTTTCACCATTCTTGGTATTTCTCTTGGGTAGAGTTACCTAAGAGTGTCAACCAGAGTTAGTTGATTTAAAGTATATGTTAAAGTTGCTGCACAAGTCTGAATAGAGTTACCTAGAAGTGTTGGCTAGAGTTAGTCGACGTGGGAGTGTGATAGAGTTACTGCATCAGTCTTGTAATTGAGTTATTACAAGGAGTTAGGATTTAGAGTTTAATACTTGTCATTGCCGGAGTCTGTAATCATGTTTTGGCTCGAGTTAGTGGAGTTTATGGGAACCACGTAAAACATCTTGTTTTCTCTACTTTCAGTTTCTTTTCATTTGTTCTTCAGTTTCCATTCTTATCATCGAACCTGGTGAGGCACCAGGTTCCTATTACAACAATGAACTTATATAAAATTCATTTTGTTATCAGATGAAGAAACTGATAACGGACCTGGTCCCTAGTATCATGGTAGACGCATATAAGCCAACAAACCTAATAGGCTGTCATTTGTATAAAAGAACAAAAGGTGAAGCTCATAAAGGAATGACGAGCTCTTGTTCAAGCTCACCTTATTGAGGGTAATGAAGTGATTGTTGTTATAATTGTCGAGACAAACTTGATAGATAACAAACGGTACTAGACATAGAGCAGGGGCGTATCTAGATGGAGGTCAACGGGTTTACGTGAACTCATGCTCCTCTCCCTGGATCATATATATTATTGTTATATTTTTCTAAAAATATTTAAATATAGATGTGTGAAGGCTGAAGCCATGCTTAAAATATTTTCATAATAGTGCACCCCATTCTCTCGAAATTTTGGATACACTTCTGACAAAGCTTTGCGATACCTATATATGCGGCAATAACGAGTTGTCCATGACTTTGAAGAGTCTATTAATTAATAACGAGTGTATGTACATGGATAATTTCACTACCGATGAAGTTGTCAGTAAAGAATAAAATTCCTCTTGAATGAATTTTGAAAAATGTTAGCCTTGAACATGTCTTTGGAGAACTTCTTCAACAAAACTTGACTCAAACTTGTTTTGGAGCTGATTATATATTTTTTGTGTGTGTGAAAGCAGAGACTTGGTTGAGAAGGGTTACCGTAATAGAGGTTTATTTTTACCAAATGTTAGCAAGAGAATGTCAATAATGCAAGTATACTTCTAGTTCTATCTAATTGTTGAGTCTATTATATTTGTGACATGATAGATTAGATCACAATAATGTTATTTCTACCAATAGATTTCTACCATAAAAGTTGACAATTTTTCTAAATATCATGTATGTATTGAAGCAAAACAAACTAAGAAGATTTTTACTATTGTAACCAGCAGAAAGACAAAATTGTTATAATTATATTTGTAAACCAAAAGACGCCTTCATAGTTAATCCTACTAGTAAGCATCTACCAAGTACTACAACCAAACTTTAACCCTGGAGATTAGGCAAAAGTTCAGTTAGGTAAATCAGTAAAAGGTTAAACTTACTCCTAATCATATGGTTAGTAATTGAATCTTTTATTTTCATCAGTAAAGTAATGAAATATGCCTACTTAATTAGGCACAACATTTGCCTTGTTTTTAGTTCTTTTAGATTGTTAAGTGTTGACTTCACTAACTTCCGCACCTTGAAATAATCAATTGTCAGGATAATTACACTAAACTTATCCAACTTTTCTTACAATTAAATCCAACAGAATAAATAAATTAATTTTTTAATCAATGAAAAAATATGAATACGACACCTCAAACATTTACACCTAATATCATAATAATATACTCCCTCCGTACATGTCCACTCTTGGCACAACAACAATAATGATGTAATTTTACTTAATGTTTTAAACAATGTATTAGATAATTATAAATAGTAATTAATAGCAAAGTTAAAATTAATATAAATTATTCACTGATTTTCAGACAAATATTATTTCACATCTTTTTAAATAAAGAAAAATTATGAAATATATTTTGTGAAATGTATCCTTCTTGTTGCGGTAGATTCTTCAGATCCGACGAAAAAGGTCATAAATATAGTAGTAAATGCTTTATCAGCCAACCAAAAACCATAAAAATAATCCATAAATAATAACTACTTCGTCTATATTTTGACACATTGATAAATGTCAACATGCATGTAAATAGTACATATTTATACAGATGACAAGTATTTTTATTATTTTCCACCTCTTCCTATTTTCTCTAGGGTTCTCTTTCTTGTTTTCCTTTTTTTCCTTCTTTTCAGCCTTGATTTTTGTGTTTTTTTAGGAGAATTGTTAGTGAGTTGCTGCTATTTTTATGTGGCTGCTCAAAAAAAGAGTGTCAAAGTTAATTCTTGGATAAGTGAAATTGGAGTTTGGGTTCTTTTTCTTGCTAAAAGAATTGTGGTTGTACTCAAAGATGAGTCATAGTAGGTGTTGACTTTAAGATTTTGGAATTTTTATTCTGTTTTTCTCCTTATATCTTATGATTCAAATGTCTGATTTCTTTTTCTTGTTAAATTTGCAGGAATTCAATAAACTTTTTGAGATTTCATGCCTTTTTCTCTTGGATGAAATTGTCAAGAAATTGACTTCTTCAATACCGATTGTTTCATATATAGAAAGGTATGAATTTTATTCCCGGTTTGGGCTGAATTTAATTTAATTTTATTTACCTTTAGCGTTCTCGTTTGGTTTATTTTGTTTTTCGTAATGTTAATTATATTTTACGTTATAACAACATTTTCCATTGCAGCTATAAAAATAAATTATAGGGTGATGAATTAAGGAGGTGATCATTCTTCAAGATGATTACTTTTATGGATTCAAGAGACGAAGAGGAGAAGTGCTTAGATTCTCAATTGTGGCATGCTTGTGCTGGTACGATGGTAAAAATGCCTGCAGTTAATTCGATAGTGTTCTATTTTCCTCAAGGACACGCAGAGCATGCTTGTGCAAATGTGGAATTTAGGAATGATATTAGGATTCCATCATACATTCCTTGTAGAGTCTCAGCTATTACATACATGGCAGAACAAGTAACTGATGAAGTTTTTGCCAAAATTAGGTTGACACCTATTAGTCATAATGAAGTTGATCAAATTGTTGATGACGAAATTGCTAAAATTGGGTTGGATAACCCAGATAAATTCCCTTCATTTGCTAAAACGTTGACGCAATCAGATGCGAATAATGGTGGAGGTTTTTCTGTTCCCAAGTATTGTGCAGATACCATCTTTCCTCTCTTGAACTATGCTGCAGATCCTCCTGTCCAGAACCTCTCAGTGAAGGATGTTCATGGCAAGCCATGGGAATTTAGACATATTTTTCGAGGAAAGCCAAGGCGTCATCTTTTAACGACCGGTTGGAGTAACTTTGTGAATGAAAAAAAGCTCGTTGCTGGTGATTCCATTGTGTTTCTAAGGTCTGAAAATGGGAAATTGTGTGTAGGCATCCGCCGGGCAAAGAAAGGAATTGGTAATGGACCTGAAACTCCTTTTCAATGTATTCCACCTATCGATAACTTTTTTATTCCACCTATTGATAACTTAGCCATACCACCACGCGGAGGGTATTCAGCTTTGCTCAAGGATGATGAAAATAAATTGATGAGATATGAAAATACAAACTCAAATGTTGAGATCAACTTGATGAACAAAGGGAAAGTGAAGGCAGAATCAGTTATTGAAGCTGCAAATCTTGCAGCAAGCAAATATCCCTTTGAGGTTACCTTTTATCCCCACTCTAGCAATCCAGAGTTCTTTGTGAAGGCGTCACGTGTGAAGGCAGCGTTGCAGATCCCTTGGTGCTCAGGAATGAGGTTCAAGATGCCTTTTGAAACTGAAGACTCAATGATGAGCTGGTTCATGGGAACTATATCTTCTGTTCAGGTTGCTGATCCCCATCGATGGCCAGATTCACCCTGGAGGATTCTTCAGGTAATATAATGTGATATATGTGTCAAATATCTCATTTTTCTTTAACTTCTTTTTTCACCATTTTTGTTAAAAAAATTTATTGCTTCTGAAATAACTTTTTTACCTTTGTTCTATGCATACATTCTTGTCCTTGTAGGAGGTATGGCCGTTTGCTTCAGATCCCATGAGCAAAGAGCTAAAAATTCTTATTTTTATTACACCCACCAACTTTTCTTTTTAGTCCATTTTTAGAATATTGCTCACTTTCTCTTTTATGACATTATTTTAATTCCAACTTTCCATCAGTCATGTTTGAGATCACGAGATTAAATGATAAGTACAAACATTTGATATAACTTTAGTTTAAGACCATAAAATGTAAAAATATTTTTTTCTTAAACTTTCTGTCAAATCAAAACAAATCATTTTTTAAAAGGAGGGAGTATATAATTAGTCATTTGTGCATATTTATAGTTTATGACTCTGCGCAAAAAGTCACTATGTTTTATAACTTGAGAAAGTTTCAATACAATAAAATATAAGTTATTATTTGTTGCAATACAATACAATACCTTGTCACTTCTAACAAATCATTGGTAGATACAATAAGTTTAAGTAGCTTATTTCAAAGTTGTAAAATATTAAATAAAATTTTATTGTCATTTAACTAAATATTTTAAAAATTATACACTTTACTAATGTCGTGACTATATAAGAAACTAATGAATTTTTCTATTATTAATTATAATTTTGTACATATAAGTAGTATGTTTTTAGTGATTAGTAATGGAAACTTTGGCCAAAGAACTACAATCAATTGTAACTTGAGATATTGAAGTAAAAACTTGATAGTATAGAAAGAAGATTAAATGCACTTCTATGTCACTGTATAAGAAAATTATAATTTTTTTATATTAAAAAGACTAGAAACGATATCTGATTTTATATAATATATAATAATTAACATAGAAAAAATGTTTTTTTTAGATTTAAGTTTGGTTATTCAAATGAGTAAGCAAATTAGGTTAAGTTTTGATCTCTCATATACCTACCCGTTGATTTTGAATTTTTTCTTATCCTACAATTGTTCTCCTTTTTCCTGTGTATGGCGATTTTATGTACTGTTTAAATTCAACTTTCTGAATTAATTATTTTTATTTATCCACATAGAAATATTTGAATAAATTTTCTTAAAAGGATAACTTTATAGCTTTTCTTAAAAAAAAAAAAAGTAAAGAGGTTGAATTTTGAGAAAATACATAAATTATATTTAAAATATTTATGATGTAACATTAAATATTTGACTTTAGTCAATGATGATATTGAGCCGTCCGATCCTTGTGACTTTTTAACCAACTAGTTTAGGTTTACGCGTCTTGCGCGTGTAAATGAGTTCAAATATTACATTAAATAGGATATTTATTTAAATAATAAAGATGAATATAATAATTAAATTTAATCACTTTTAAGTATATAAAGACGGAGAATTTATTTATTAAACCTAACCTTTACCAAAAATATTTTTAAAAGTCGATCAACTTTCATCTACCATCTCTAAATTGCAATAAAACAATACAATGAAAGAGACATCAAAATAATACAATTAAATTTAATCTTTACACACAAAAATTTTTTTAAAGTCGTCTGACACTCATCTACCACATGTAAACAATAACAAAATAATACGATAATGGTGATATCAAAATAATACAACTAAACCTAACCTTTACGTAAAAAAATTCACCTGTATACTGCAACAAAAAAATACGTTAAAAGTGATATCAAAACAATACAATTAAACTTAAATTTTACACACAAAAATTTCTCAAAGTTGATCGAGATTCATCTACGAACTGTAAACTACCATAAAATAACAAACTAATACAAATATTATGATAAATAATACCAATTACCCCCTGAAATATATCCAAAAAGGCTATGGCACACCTCAACTTAAAAGGGGTCATATTACCTCTGAACTATTTAAAAGTGTAATTTTAACACCCTTAGTGCTTACGTGGCACATATGTGGCACAACACACTGAAGTGTCCACGTAGGCACACGTGTGTGCCACGTATGTGCCACATAGGCACTAAGGGTGTCAAAATTACACTTTTAATTAGTTCAGGGGGTAATATGACCCCCTTTAAGTTGAGGTGTGTCATAGCCTTTTTGGGTATAGTTAAGGGGGGTAATTGGGTATTTTCTCTATAATTAAACCTAACTTTTATCTAAAAAAAATTTTTCAAAGCCGACCCACATTCATCTAGCATCTGTAAATTAAAATAAAATAATAAGATAATAAAGATAACAAAATAATACAATTAAACCTAACTTTTACACAAGAAATTCTTCAAAGCCAACCGAAATTCATCTACGACCTGTAAACAATAAAAAAAATATAATAGTGATAACAAAATTTCGATTTTGATCCAACTAATTCTCGTCTGAGCAAATATTTTGATCCTAAAGAATAATTTTGAATGAAAACAAAGAAGATATATATATACACATATGTTAAACTCTATTATGCTGATAAAAACAGTGAATAAGTTGAGGATTAGAAAATCAAGCATCCACAATCTAGACGTGCAATCGAATCAAGTTAGATGAGCATCAATCATATTCTCCAGTACGCAAACCGATTTGTTCTCTAGTTTAACGTACATCTCAATATTTACAGAAGTATTTCCTTAATAGAGTCCTATTTTAGGAGTATTTTTCTAATTGAACAGTAGAAAGAAAAATATTAATTAATTCTCCTATCATATATTTTAGGAGTCCTATATATTTTACGAAGTCTAGTAGAAAGGAAAATATTAATTAATTCTCCTACCATATATTTTAGGAAGTTTAGTTAATATAATAAAAAATAATTAAGTAATAATAAATTAAAAATAATAGTGAAAAGATGATAATAGATATAGATATAGATAATATTATCTCTGACTAGAGGTGTATTGCTGCAGGTGACATGGGACGAGCCTGATTTGCTTCAAAATGTGAAATGTGTCAACCCATGGCTTGTGGAATTAGTCTCAAACATGTCCACCATCCACTTTAATCCCTATGCACCCCCTTTTCAATTACCTCAACGTTCAGATTTTCCTCATCTTCCTATGCCTGGCCTTATTAGGCCCAGTGATTTCTTTAATTGTCTTCCTAATGACACCCATGTTGGGATGCAGGGAGCCAGGCATGCTCAATATAATTTATCATTACCAGACCTCCACCTCGATAGGCTTTACTCAAGTCTGTCGCATGTTGGTTTTCCACCACCTCATCATGTTATTGCATCCCCTAGAACCTCTAATAGTACAACGATTCCCAATCCAAGTATCAGTGATGATATATCTTGTCTGCTAACCCTTGGAGGCTCCTCCCAAACTATGAATAAATCTGATTGTGAGAAAGTACCACAATTTAAACTTTTTGGTCAACTCATACGGACTGAACAACAAATCTCTCAAAGCAGTTCAGGAGATACTGGTTCTCCTATTCGTGCAGTGAATAGTTCTTTACATGGGCATGGATATAAAAAAGGTAATATATCTGAGGAATCGGGTACTTCATTTGATCACTGCAGTCTACCAGACCACTTACCATGTGAATCATTTCAATCTGAGAAAAATTTGGAGATGGGACACTGTGAAGTTTTCATAGAATCAGAAGATGTAGGAAGGACACTGGATTTATCATTGTTGGATTCCTATGAAGAGTTATACATGGATTTGTCCAATATGTCAGGCATTAAAATTTCAGATATGCTTAATCATGTGATTTATCGAGATATCAATGGTGCGACAAAGCAACTTGGTGATGAACCATTTAGGTATGCTTTTAACTTTCGTAATTGTGATATCTTGTACTTCGACTTTAGGAAAATTTATTTGATATTTATCATTGTTGGTGGTGTGAGGACCTATCATTAACGAACCAATTTGGTTTATGCGTTTGCATTTGTTTTACAGGGAATTCACTAAAACATCACGAAGATTAACAATTCTAACGGATGCAAGAAGTGATAATATAGGAGTTACGAGTAGAGATAACAAGTAAGATCGATCTCCGTTTAAATTATATAGTTTGACGGCTCTGATCACTATTCAATCCAAGTCTCTTTTATGTTGGACAATATGTTTACAAGACTTAGAGATTGTTTTGAGTTTTGTTTTGAGACAATACCTACAACGATAAGTGTGCTCATTCTAAAGTTTAACGCTTGTTACTTTGATGGTGGAAACTTTGCCTTGTGTTTCGAAAAATTAAATTAAATATATACACAAACAACTATCTGAAGAAGTTCAGGAGAATTATATGAGAATGAAAGAAACTCCTAATCAAAAGCTAGGCGTGCTAAACTAAGGTGAATTATACAGACTGAAAGAAACTCCTAATCAAAAGTTAAATGTCCTAAACTAAACTGAGGTGAATTATATGGATGAAAGAAACTCCTAATCGAAAGTTAATGTGATAAACAGTATATTATATGTGAGAATCAAAACTAAAACTCAGCAATAATTATCAATTCATTTGCAATTTTACCATCTGAGAATGGCTTTAGAAGAATTACATTAATCCATTGTAGCACATATGAAGGGAAGATTTGGAGCAACTAGTAAAGTTGTTGTCACGTGACCAAGAGATCATGGATTCAAACTTTGGAAATAGCCTCTGGTAGAAATGGAAGGTAAGATTGCGTATAATACCCTTACGGTCGGGCCGTTCCACGAACCCTGCACATAGCTGGATCTTTAGTACAATAACTTATCCCTTTTTATGTAGCACATATAGTAGTAATACTTAATGATAATTTAATAATTCTCTCTAGGTTTCAAAATAATAATTTAACTAATTTTAGAAGTTAAATTGGATTGAATCTACTCATTATTTTAAGATTAAAGTTTAACTTTTCTTATGTCACTTTGAGAGAAAAATCATTTTAAGATATTGATCGTAGTTCACATAATCTAATTTTCAAGAGGGTAACATGACAATTAATATGAAACGAAAAGAAATAGATAAGACAGCATAAGGTGTTCTAACAACGATTTGTTGTTTTCCGTGGGAAGGTTGATCTTTAGTTATGTACGGTCCTTTTAACGGGAGATTAATAGAATATGTGAAAATCTTTGTAGGACATATATTATTTCCTCGTTAAGTACTTATGCTTGATAGGGTCAAATTTACATTATCCTTAAAGGTTTTTTGTACTTTAATTTGTTCTATAAGGACGGTTAAAGCAGGATCAACAAATTCACTACAAGAAGATGGTTAAATTGTGACAGAAATTTTAGTCACAAATCATTGATTGTGATGGATTTGTGACGGAAAATCGTACGTCTCAGAACCTTTGGTCATAAAATCATTGTGACGGATTTATGTTCCGTCACAAAATTATTGTGACAGAACTGAGACAGATCGTCCTTCACAATATAAATCCTTAAATTTGACTTAAATTGCGTCACAAATTTATAACAGATTTGTGACAGAATATCCTGTTATAAAATAGTGACAGAATAGTTTCCGTAATAAATTTTCAAATCTAATCACCACAATTGTGACAATATATTTCGTTACAAATAATTTGTGACAGACTAATTCAGTCACAATATGACTCTCTTTATCAATATTAGTAACAGATTTAGGATATATTGTAACGAATTAAATCTTTCACAAATTTATTTAAATTTTTAATTTTAATAAATAATAATTACAAAAGCCTTAAGTTAATACAAGATTTATAATAAAAAAGCCTTAAGTTAATTAAAACATGCAAAATCACAACTTCAATAAGCAAAAGTCTACCAATGTTTAAAATTTAAAGCATATAACTATCCAAAAAAGTGTGACAATGTTCAAGTCGACACTTCAAGTAACTAAAGTCTCAAAATATTAAACACTTAAGCATTAGATGAGTCCCTATTAGGGAGAGTAGGATTACTAAATGAGTAAGAAGATAATGTCATATTGCTCATCATGCGAGACCATTGCTCCTCCAAAGATTTGAATCGATCATCACTTTGTTGCCTCAAACGGAAAACCTCTTGCTCTACTTGTTGTTGCACCTCCAACTCTACACACTCTTGAAGAACTCTCTCTTGATTTTCTCTCATATATGACACCTCTTTCTCAAGTATTTTGATGTGCTCTTCGGCAACATGATCGGACACTACAGCAAATTGCATGTCGTATCTTTATACAAGGTTGAAGCTTGAGAGCCCAATTCATACACACATTATTTTTTTGCTCCACCCACAACATCAAAGTACATTCAATTTATATCGAGCTTTTGATCTTCTGATGAATCATCTGTTGATCCTGAAAGAACAGTAGCTATGACAACCTCCATTTTATCCTAAAAAATACAAATAATCAGCCAACAAAAATAGTATGAAAACAAAAAATAGTAGTAGGCAGAACAAAAAAAACAGTCAGACTAGTGTTCCTAAAGAGTGCAGAAGACAGAACTTGCAGAGAAGAGGCCATCAGGTTATTTTCCATTTCAACAGCCACAGTTTTGACCTCTAGATCACTCTCAGCAAAGCATGGCTAATGGATTGGTTTGTGATGATGGATTATGGATTCTTTAATCACACTACTTGCTTTACTCAAAGTTAGGCCTCCAATTTGTATGGCTTTTTTCAGCAGGCGGACGTAGTAAAATTTTCTAATTCTTGAAGCTTATAAGATGTAGTTGTTTGACAAAAAGCATTTTAGAAATACAGAAATGAGATACCTTATAAAGGACGAGGCTAACAAAGTGTTTTATCATGTATAGGTACATAAATTTAGAAGAGTACCAAGTCTGGTGTTTTTAACTTACAAAAGGAAGGATTAAATTTAGAATAGAACATGTTCACTTTTGACCAATTTAAAAAAATTAAAATTGCATAGACGTAGATTACTCACTGATCCTTATAGCATAAGCTATCACTGATCCTTGTATAAGTATAATGAGTACTTTTTACAGGTCTAATAGTAAAAAGGTTCGTATACTTAGCTAGTTTATCACTGATCCTTGTAGCATTTATCTGTGCTTTATGATATCTGCGGTAAGAATCTTGTACATTTTAATAGTTGTAAACGCAGCTTTAACAATATACATATATACCAATATCACTTATACTGTCAGTAACTACATAAAGTTGTTGTCTATTATCAATGAGAATCTCTATATTCCATAATCTATATATTATCATTTGTCTGTCATAGTGTTTTGTATGGAATGTGCTTTGATTTTTATTTTCCTATGACTATTCTAAAAGCTTGTTGTTCCTCTATTTACGCTCAACAATTTCAGCTTTTTTCAATAAAGAAAGTGACTTGTTGAAATAATAAATACTGTATTAGTTAACCAACTTGAAGACTAGACTAGACGAACAAAGAAAAGAAACTAAAATCCATCAATGTGTTGTATTTCTAGATTGGACATTTTGGTTTGGGCAAAACTCAAGAGCAGTGGGAGGAACATAGCAAAAAGGGGAAAAAGAGAATGACATAAATATAGCAGAAGTAAAGTCCATTAAAGAATTCAGAAACAAATAGCGGCATTGTGATTTGATGAATGTGTTAAACTCCATGAATTAATTCGTGCGTTACAGTTCAACAACAGTTATCAAAGTCTCTCTCCTCAAGTAGAAAAGCTAGAAGAAACCAAAAGATAGACCATAGAAGTATTGATACAGGATCAAGTTCAAACACAAGAAGTAGACCACAACAAGAATAACAAGATGTCAACAACAATGCTAGTGAATCGAAATAGGCCACACACGGCTTCACTAGACTTCAAGATTTCAACAGAACCAGATTCTTAAGAGTACAAGATTACAACAAGTGTAGTGAATCAAAATTGACCCCACACGGCTTCACTACTTCATGAGAGTAATATTGCTCTCATGCTTTCAAGATATAAAGAATGAGAAGCTTATTAGAAAACTTACATTAATGCTCTTCGACTTGGCATCAACAAAACTGTCATCCTTTTTTTGGTGCAACTTCTTAAATATCTTCCATGAATTTGGTTCACGGCCCATTTCGATTGCCTGGAAAAAAAGTTCAACATTAAAATCAGAGATAAAGTCAAAGAAACTTTTAGCCTTCATAACTCAAGTTTTATTTTTTGCATAGCTTAAGCAAGAAACAATAGTGAATACAAAGTAATACCCTACACTAACGAACAAAAATGTCACTAGCCTTATATCCTAATTCGCGTCCTCCAGACCTTTCTATCTAGGGTCATATCCTCAGTAAGTTGTAATTGCTCCATTTTAGGCACATTTTCGTTCTAATACCACAAACATCTTTTGACAAAGTAAATACCACTGAATTTCTTTTAGGACAATTAAGGGTTTCTAAAATTAGAAATGGGTGAACCCATTACCCCTGAGTTCTGGACGTTGTTCTTAGTCCTAAAAAGTTGGCCTTAGATAGATTTCTCAGTCATAAAAGCAAAGAAGGGGTTTCTGGAACTAAAAGTTCTCTAAACATCACCCACCAGTCACTCCTAAACACACATTAATCTCCAACAAAACTAAACAAACTCCTGACCAGTACCAAATCAAACATAAATATACCAACCAAATCTTTATCTCAACTAGTTTGTATTCCTTTATAACACTTATCATCGTCATAGTTTTGTATATATAGACTGCCCCTAACATATTTCAGATGTTTCTCTTATATTCACCCATTCAAAATATCTCATTAATTAGCTTAAGTACATTCTTAACAAACTTTATCTGAATGAATTATTTCCTAAAATCACTCTGTTAATACGGATAACAATACTAAAGTTACTTAAAATATCAAGCTTCCCACAAAAGTTGCATGTTTCTCATGGACAGTTCTCAGAGAAGCTTGTCTCACACAAAACAACCTCTGCAGAAGGAAAATTCAGATGATAGGCAGAAGGTTACATGTGCTATCAGAATCCAGAATCTGTTGACATTGCCCAGTAGCTACAGACATGTGGTCTATATTTTTATCCATGCATGTAAGTTGGATCATACCTCAAGGCATTAAAGAAACAGTTAAAGGCTAGAATAGTTAGAAAGTTGGCAGAGCCATCAAGAAAGTATGGAAGATGATTCCTTATTGTATTTTTTGTGTTCGATTGCAAAATATGAATCACAGATATTTTGGTGGAATTTCTATTCCTTCCCATTTTTTGAAAGCTAAAGGTCTATTATACCTATAGTGTTGACTCATAGCTAGATTTTATCAGTTCACATTAGTCTAGTTTCTTTAACTTAAGCCATATTTTTGCTCTTTTATTAGCTTCCCAGTTAGCATGAAACATATTATAATGGAGCGAACACTAGCATTGGCCACGATACACATATATCAGTAGTGCATCTTTCACGACAATAACCATATATAAAGAAATCACCTCAATTCATTGAATTAATATATAAACACGACAGAAACCAACTTCTTATGGAGTTAACAATGAAAGAAACAAGCTATATCGCGGTTATGGTCATTTGAGTCATCACTAGTTCACAACCTAGAATACCAACAACAACCCGAGTTCTTTTTCTAAAGAATCAATTGCAAAAAGCAAAACAAGTGAAGAATGAAACAACACAAAGATGAACAGAACAAGGTCATAATCAGCACAGGGTGCATTTGCAATCAACACGGACAATCTACATCTATTGACTATCAACACTAACGGAAGGCAGACCAGTCCCGGCAAATAAGTAGATCCACTACCTCAAACTTAGACTAGGTATTACAACAATCAAATTAGTTGAAGTTGAATATACTAATTTTTATGTCCATAAACATTGCAATCACACTTAAAATACTACACTGCAACCATGCTTGAAGGGCTCCTGTCAAGTACCAAACCTAATGTAAAACTACAGGGGTTGGGTCAGTTCGAGACAACCCCAACTTGACACCCTTGGGTAAGAATACAAGTTAAAATTAACCTTGACCCAAATTCGTTGTTTTCTCTACAAGGATACATCCATTATAATCTATTTTTTGCCAAGTTTATGTTGATTGAGAAAACAGTACCTTATGATTCATGAAATCAATACATATATAGAGTGTCGGAGCCAGAATTTTACAATACATCCATTATAATCAGCATTGGGTGTATTTGCAATCACCACAGATAATCTACATCTATAAACTATCACCACAATTGTCAACACTTACCTGTTCGATGAAGACACAATAAAATCGACCTTTAGCAAGTTTTCAGCTCCCGTACCTAAAAGCAAACTCACTTAGTTAATTCGATTTCTTGTGCACAATGAAGAAATTGAGAAGAAAGTGAAGGGTTTGAGGAAAACTAGCACTGTGAAGAAATTGAAATGAAAATGAAGGGTTTGAAGGGAAACTGAAAAAGATGTAAAAATAAACTTAAGGAAAATCAAAAACGTTAAAAATTTTTAGAGGAAAATCGCCCATTTCTGATTTTGACAGAAATAAATCTGTCAAAAATATATATAAATATATTTCTTTTTTAGAGGGAAATCGCTCATTTCTGATTTTGACGGAAATAAATCTGTCAAAAATATATATAAATATATTTATTTTTTATTATGACGGAATAAATTCGTCACAATTTTTTATTATATTAGTTATTTTTTAAAAAAAAATTATTGTGATGGAATGTTCAATCTGTCACAAATTTAGTAACGGATTTGTGACAGAAAGTTATTATTTTTTCACATCAATTTTAATTTGTGACAAAAATATATCTGTCACAAAAATTATATTTAAATTTGTCAAAAATTGTCACAAAACCTCTTTGAATTTTTATGTGAAAATAAAAAAATTAAAAACTTTATATTTGTACAAAAATAATCCGTCATAAATTTATCAAAATTTTGTCACAAATTGTGACAGAAATGTTCCATCACAATTTAACCATTTTCTTGTAGTGAAAAGTATCTTTAGCATCTAAAGTATTCGATTCAAAATTAGTACTTTTTTTTATAATCGTGGTGTTTGAGCTAATTTTTGTACACCTCGACTATATTCACGAGATATCTGCCACCTTCCACTAGAAACAGATACAAGGTAACTCTGTCCACAATGTCTAGGGCAGATGGAAAGAATCACCTAGTGTTTTTTTTTTTTTTTTTTGCATCTGTTGGGATTTGAGCTTGAAGGTTCTCAACTCACTTCATTGACCACTAGGTCACACTCTTTGGTGCAAAAATTAGTATTATATGTTTGGCATATCCATTGCCACACCTTTCACATGATCACAAACAACATATTTTGATCCATCGATAGTTGAGTCGTTGAGAGAATTGACTGAATGACCTTAATGATCGGTTTAGAAGTAGCGGTTCACTAGCGTCAAATAAAATTCTTATACTATTGTTAACTCATTTAATTTACTTCATGAGAAAATATATAAAGCAAAAATTATTTATTTTATTTGTTTATATACTTAACTAGTTCAGGTGTACACACCTTGCGCGTGTACCTCACTTTAATGAGTTTAAATATTACATTAAATAGAATATTTATTTAAATAACAAAGATGAATATAATAATTAAATTTAATATCTTTTGAGTATGTAAAGATGGATAATTTATTTATTAAACCTAATATTTAGTAAAAATACTTTTAAAAATCTATCGACATTCATCTAACATCTGTAAATTGTAACAAAACAATACAATGGTAGAGACATCAAAATAATACAATTGAATCTAATTTTTACACACAAAAAATTTCTCAAAGTCATTTGACACTCATTTACCACTTGCAAACAATAACAAAATAATACGATAATAGAGATATCAAAATAAAACAACTAAATCTAACCTTTACGTAAAAAAATTTGGGATAATACTCACAAAAATACCTGAACTTTGATCGAATTTTCAGTTGAGCATACTGAACTTTGTGGGGGTTCTATTATCCCCCTAGACTTTTTTTTCCCGTATTTTAATGGCATATATCTGCCCACTTGGACACGTGTAAATATGAGGTTGGCGTGTGTATTACACGCGCCAATACACATGTAAAAATGAGATTGGCGTAAAAATTACACCGTCAGCCGTCGAAACTGGGTAAAGAGTTTCAGGGGGGAGGGGGGAGATTCACTTTAAAAAGTTTAGGGGGTAATAGGACCCCCGCAAAGTTCAGTATGCTCAATTGAAAATTCAGTCAAAGTTCAGATATTTTTGTGAGTATTATCCCCAAAAAATTCTCAAAGTTGACTAAAATTTATCTATCACTTGTAACTGCAACAAAATAATACGATAAAAGTGATATCAAAACAATATAATTAAACTTAAATTTTACGCACAAAAATTTCTCAAAGCCGATCAAGATTCATTTATGAACTGTAAACTACAACAAAATAATAAACTAATAGAGATATTACGATAATACAATTAAACCTAACCTTTACCTAAAAAAAATTCAAAGACGACCCACATTCATCTAGCATCCATAAATTAAAATAAAATAATAAGATAATAAAGATATCAAAACAATACAATTAAACCTAACCTTTACACAAAAAATTCTTCAAAGCCAACCGATATTCATCTACGACCTGTAAATTAAGCATCCACCATCTAGACATGCAATCGAATCAAGTTAGATGAGCATCAATTATATTCTCCCGATAGACAAATTGGTTTGTTCTCTAGTTTAACGTACATCTCAATATTTATAAAAGTATTTCCTTAATAGAGTTGTATTTTAGGAGTATTTTTCTAATTAAACAGTAGAAAGAAAAATATTAATTAATTCTCCTACCATATTTTTTAGGGTTCCATATATTTTAAAAAGTCTAGTAGAAAGTAAAATATTAATTAATTTTCCTACCATATATTTTAGGAAGTCTAGTTAATATAATAAAAGATAATTAAATAATAAATTTAAAAAAATAGTGAAAAGACAGTTTTGTCTTTGGAGATTAAAAAATTCTAGATATAGATTAATTGCGAGTTTTTCTACTAATCTCTAATTTAACAATTTCTTAGGAAGCATCTCCTATTTAATGACTCTTCCACCCTTAACTTTCAAGTGTCCTAATTTTTTTCCTCTTTAGTTCATAAACAATCTCTCTCTCTTCATTTACAGAATATTTTAAGGTAAGTTCTTCTTTTGCTATTTTTAATTTTAATTTGTTTCCTTTTATCCCCTTCAACTTGGAAAAAATTGTGAAATTCGAAGTATGATAATTTACTGTTTATTTTCTTCTAAATTAGAACGTTTAATTCCTTTAATTTGTAAAATAAAATTTATATACTTAAACATTACATTAAAAAAAATAGACGAATTCAATGTAGAACAATTGTTTTCCAAAAACCGAAGAATTCATCAAATTTTTTAGTTCATGTGTGAATTATGCATGAAGAAGGATATGTAGATAGTATAGTTGTTTTACTTCAATTTTCTCTAAAAAAAGAAGAAAAATGCAATGCTTAAATCCCAGAATGTGTTATATGAATGAAATTATGTTGGATAATATGTTTGTTTCACATATGTTATGTAATGGTTTTCAAAGCGATTTATTATGTCCTTGATTACTTCATATGTGAATTTTCAAAAGGAATCCACCCTACATCTTGTCTTGCGTCTTCGTGGAGGTTATAGGGAAAATGAAGTTTATCCAATCATTATGATTATTAATAAAAACGGTTCAAGAAAAAGAACCTTATAAGGATAGACTACACATGTTATTAGATGGTTGACATCTAGAAAATGAGAATTGTCTTTGCGATTATCACATTCGGAAAAACTGGACACTCCATCTTATACGATGTCAGAATGATAGATTTCAATTTTTTGTTAAGATCAGTTGGAACGTCACAAGATTTATAATTGTTTAACTATGCAATAATCGTGATTTAGTTCAAATGCTTATTAACTATTTTGGGATTCGGGAGTATATATAAATAATAATTTTCTATATATTCGATACTTTCTCTTTGTATGCAATTACAGATGCAAATCTTTGTTAAGATACTCGACGGAAAGACCATTACTCTTGATGTCGAGAGTTCCAACATCATTGAGAATGTCAAAGCCAAGATTCAAGACAAAGAAGGAATTTCTCCGGATCAACAAAAGTTAATATTTGCTGGAAAACAATTTGAGGATAGTCGAACACTTGCTGATTACAATGTTCAAAAGGAGTCTACCCTTCATCTTAGCTTGTGTCTTCATGGAGGTTATAGGGCAGATGAAGTTTATCCAATCATTATTAGGACATATAAGGCGGAGACGTTTGTCTTGGAAGTTAAGACTGGCTTTACAATTGAAAATGTGATAAAAACGGTCCAAGAAAAAGGAGATTATAAGGATAGACTGCATATGGTATTAGATGGTCAGTATCTAGAATATGAGAAGAGTCTTTTTGATTTTAATATTCGAAAAAATTGGACACTCAATCTTATAAGACGATAGAAAGATAAATTATAGATCTTCCTTAGAAATTTGCTCGGGAAGATTATTTGTTTTAAAAGTAGATAATTCTCAAATTATTATTGTAAAACAATTATGAAGAATATATATTCTATTGTGTACACTACTCTACCAATAGGCTCTAAGTCATCAAAGAAAAAATGTTCAAAAAAACTTGAGTGCTTTAAATTCATGCTTAGTATTTTGGTCATTGAACAATTGTTTTTGGTTATTGGCTTCAAGTTCAATGAAATAAATAAACTAAAAAAGTAGGTACATTTCTTGGTTCTCTGGAAAAAAAAAAAGCACTATACTTGCTCGATAAATATAGAAATGAAATAGATATCATTCTAAATCTTCATCAATCTTTTAAACCAATAAGAAATCTCAACGACAAGTAGAAATTGAAATATGTCGCAGTTATAACACACAACAAAATAAATATGGCAATGTAAAAATAATCAATCACAAAAAAAATAACAAAATTTGAAAAAACTTCTTTAATATGAAGAATAAAAAATTGTGAAACGAAAACTCCCTTAGTTAACAAAATGGTTATAAAATTTTTAAGCAGCAACAATAATAGCAAGAGCAACAATGAAACAAATGAGAGAAGTCATCCAAATAAGATTTTGTTCGCGACTCAAAATTCAAATCTACATGTCTCTAGATTCAATCTTATTATAACATCCATCTTCTTTTACTTTCTAGTTTCTTTTTTGACAATTTTTTTTGATATAATATCTATTTTTTTGTCCAAATTTTTTGAGTTCTTTTACCATCTTTCGTTGAATTTAGGAGATTATTTTTATGAGTTGGAAACTTGAAAGTAGATGTTGAAGCTAATTAACAGTGGTAGTTAGTTACTGTAGTTAGCTATATGGAGTTAGTTAAGCACTCACAGGAGTGACAACTGAAATATCAGTTGTACATAGCTAAATTAACAATATTGTTTAAGTAGATTGATAGCTTGTAGTGTACGCTTGAGTAATATATTAGCACTGAAAATTAGTCAATAAATAGCAGTGTACAAGTATTGTTTCATTGACTTCATATAAAGAAATATCAAAGTAGTTAATATTTCTCTCGACAATTCTCTTTATTATCTTTTTTGAGCTAACTCTATGAGCATATAGTTCATAATTCATCATGGTATCAGAATTTGTGCAATTGATCGCCAAGCTTTCTCTCGTTTGAGTTTTTGGTTCTCCTTCTCGATTTCAAATTTTTATAGAATTCTTTGGTTTATTTCTTTCTTTTTCAGTTTAAGCCGATTTAGGTCGAACACCTACTGCTTACTCTAACAAGTGGTTAGTTTTGAGCTGTGCAACTTTCATTCATGGCGACATATGAAGGTGGACTTGTTAGTAAGGCTGAAACTCCAATTACAATGCAAATCATGGATCAGCATCATCCTTTGTTCCTACAATTGTCTAACTCTCCAGATAGCTCATTAATCTATGTTAAGCTAACATGACCGGAGAATTATACATTTTGGAGTAGTACTATGCGAATCACCTTATTAGGAAAGAGTAAACTATAGGTTTTGTTGATGGTAGACATTCTAAGGAAAATTTTCCCTCATCTCTTCATAAATTATGAAAAAAGTGTAATACAATTATTCTATCATCGATTAGAAACTTTGTTAGTACTGAATTGTTATGCAGTTGGTGCATGCCTCGAGTGCTTATATAGCTCTCGAATTCTCTTGCTACATACAGAAATTGCCACTTTAGCTCAAGGCATCTCTTTTGTCTCTGCCTATTTCTCCAAACTAAAAGAGTTTTGGGCAGAATTTGATGCTCTTAAACCCTTTCTTAGTTGTAATTGTACTGAATCCAGGAAATATGTTGAGCACTTTGAAGTTGTTAATGGTATTAAATGAGTCTTATTCTCAGTCAAGCAATTAGACCTTAAAAACATGTCTTCTACACCATCTATTAACAAAGCTTATCCTATGATTATCTCTATAGAGAGCAGGAAGAGTATGTTCTAGACTTATGTGTCTGATTTAAGTGAAGTTACAACTTTATCTAGTGTTAAAGGCAAGGAAGTACTTGTTCATACCTACAGTTTTACTGAGAATGCAACTTTGATTGCTAGCAGCAAAGGTAAAGGTGTCCTTATGCCTAGCTATGACTCTAATAATGCTTCTAATTTAGGTAGCAAAAATAGCAGCTCTCAACTAATTGGTGGTTACAATAGAGGTAATGGAACTAATTCTTCTAGAAACTGAAATTATTGTGGATCCATAAGTTATGGTTCTAACTATATACTCAAGAAGAATCATCTATATTGTGACTTTTGTCATTTTAAAAGTCACAACAGAGATCACTGTTATAAGTTGCATAGATATCCCAGTGATTACAAATAAAAAAAGAGGTTTAGTGCTAACAATATGTCTAGTAATGCAACATATTACTTACCTGGTGTTTCTAATGATGCAGGTGTGAGTCAAGCAAGTGCTCACTATGTAGGCCCTTCTTAAATACACTCTAGCCCTAGTGTTAATGGACTCATTTCAAGCATTCCTCAATTCACACAAGACCAATATAATCAACTCATTCAATTGCTTGGAAAGAGAAAAATAACACTAATTCCATTATAATAGTAGGTATAACAACCTCTTCTGTAGCTTGTGGTGCATTTAATATCTCCCAAAAGTGCATAGTTGACTCTGGTGTCTCTAGCCATATGATTAATATCACCAACCTTCTCACAAATCCTAAAATCATTGACAACATCAAAGATGGTAAAGTATACTTTCCAACAGGTAGTATAGTTTATATGAAACATGGGGGGTAAACTTGCATTTCTCGAGGGAAAAAAAATCATAATTGTTACTCATATTTCTAAATTCAACTATAATTTGTTGTCTGTCTCTAAAGCTGACCAAAGAATTGAGATAGACAGTGTAGTTCTATCTTGATTTTGTATCTTTCAAGATCTCTTAAGTGGTCAGGTGAAGGGGACTTATAGGTAAGATAATGGACTACATGTGATCACTACAGGAGACTAGAATAAAGTTCAAGCTGTGACTAAAGGTGTTACAAGAGTCATTCAGACATTTGTAAAGAATAAACAACATGATTTAGTATTGTGGCATAGAAGATTAGGGCATGTCCCCTTAGGTACTTTGATGTACATGGATATTCCTCTAAGTTTTTTAGGGCAATGTTCTAGTTCCAATACTTCTCTTAAGGTATGCAAGTTACACAAATCCTTATATGGTTTAAAACTGACTCCTAAGCAGTGGAATAAGAAGGTTACTGATTCTCTATTTTAACTAGGCTTTACATAAGTCATTTTTATTATTCCTTGTTTACTAAATTGATGCACTCTAATCTAGTAGTAATTCTAGTATATGTAGATGATCTACTAGTTACAGGAAGCAACTCAGAGTTAATCCTGCAAACTAGACATGATCTACAATTGAAGTTTAAAATGAAGGATCTAGAAAAGCTTAAGTTTATTTGGGAATTGAATTTGCAAGATCATCTAAAGGGATTGTAATGTCTTAGAGAAAATATGTACTTGAGTTGATTGCTGAGATGGGATTTGGAGGTGCCAAACTTGTAGGCACTCCATTTGAATCAACTTGAGCTTACATCCACAGACTTTGATAGACTGATAACTTCAAATAAACACAATGATACTAATAAAAAGCTGGAAGATACTGGATAATATCATAGGTTGATTGGCAGGCCTTTATATCTCACTATGACTTGAACTGACATCACTTATGCAGTTCAAGTTCTTAGTTAATCTATACATAAGCCTAAATAATCACTAATGGATGTTGCTTTGAAAGTTGTCAGATATATCAAGGAAGCTCCCGGTCTTGGTATTTTGTTGCCTTCTAATAGCTCTAAGAAACAATAAGCCTATTGTGATTTTAACTAGGGAAGATGTCTTCATACTAGAAGATTAGTCACTGGATATTTTGTGTGTATGGTGGCGCTCTGATCTCATGGAAGTCCAAGAAGTAAGCCACAGTTGCCAAAAGTTCTGTTAAAGTTGGGTTATGAAGTATGGCTTCAATAGTAGCTGCAATTACTTGGTTAAAAGATCTATTTCAGGAACTAGGAATCAATTTGAACTTGCCAATTCATCTGTGTGACAGCAAGGCTGCTATTCAAATAGCAACCAATCCCATCTTTCAGTACGCACTAAACATATAGACACTAATCGTCATTTTGTCAAGAAAAAATTCTTCAGGATCTGATCAAAACTTATCATGTGTCTACAAAGGAACAACTAGCTGATCACTTAACGAAGAGTTTGGGAAAGCAACCACATGAGTATCTCCTTTTCAAGCAGTTGTTGTTGTTGAAAGACCTCTTTCAGCCATCAGCTTGGGGAGGGGTGTTGAAGCTAGTTAACAGTGATAGTTAATTACTGTAGTTAGCTATGCAGAGTTAGTTAAGCACTCACAAGAGTGACACCTGGAATGTCAACTGTACACAACTAAATCAACCATATTATTTGAGTAGATTGATGGCTTGTAGTGTACGCTTGAGTAAGATACTTAACACTAGAGATTAGTCTATAAGTAGCAGTGTACAAGTATCGTTCCATTGACTTCATAAGAAGAAATATCAAAGCAGTTAATATTTCTCTCAACAATTCTCTTTATCATCTTTTTTGAGCTAACTCTACAAGCATATCTCTCATAATTTATCACTAGAGGTATCAAAATGAACCAAAGTTAAGCCAATCGAAATAAGTTCAATATATAAATAGATCAATGTCCAACCCTACTCAAAGCTCACTTAAGCGACTAAATTAAAATTAGCTAAATGTGCATTTGATCATATTTCATTGTGACAAAAATTAACATTTTTTTTTCAAAGTAAAAGTAAATAATATTTAAAAATTGAAGTTATGTTTGACCGTAAATTCAACTTTCAATTGGATTTCGAGATTTTTCATTTTATCACCATATTTATTTTTCAAAATCTAATTCAAAAAAAGAAAAATTTCCAGGACGAAAAGCATACTCCCCACCTTGCTAATTTCACTCGAATAAATTTAGGTTTGCATATGTAACCCCTTCATAACTACCGTCCAAAAACAAGCCGTAGAGTGGCTTCTCTTTCACTAACTACCAAATTCCCAGCTACACTGCCTCTTCCTTTTTCCTTTGCTTTTGCTTTTCCTTTACCAATTCCACTAGGGCACTTCTACTACTTATACACAACAAATGCAAATGTCTTAGAACTATAACGCCCCAAGTTTAAAGTCACCTACAAACAGAAAAAGAGAAAGAAATAATGAGTACGCCGGCGGTGCACCCTGTTGAGACTCCGCCAGTGAATAATGTGGCACCGCCGAGGATGAGAGACTTACAAGGCATGCCTGGTACTATTGGCAGCCTCATTTTACGATTGTGTCAGTTCGGATTTGCTGTTGTTGCTATGTGTGTTATGGTTACCACTTCTGATTTTCCCACCGTTACCGCTTTTAGGTATATTTAGCTCTTCCTCTTACCTTTCCCATTGCCTAAATTCTGTTGGTCTATGTGTTAATGGTAAAAAAACACTCACACCTAATGTATCACAGCTTGAGTTTCCTAACTGAATTATCACGAATTATTTATCCAAACACAATTGAAGTATCACAGTTTTTCAAATTTCATACCTGAACTATAAGGTGTGCGAGTTTCCTACCCAAATTATCACAACTATTTATCAAAACACACCTCGACTATTAATTGTTTGAGTTTCATGCCTGAACTGAATTTAGGTAGGAAAAGTGAACAACTAATAGTTCAGGTGTGTTTCAATAGATAGTTTGTGATAGTTCAGGTAGGAAACTCAGACACGTGATAGTTGAGGTGTGAAACTCGAAAAACATGATAATTTTGGTGTGTTTTTGACTTCACTTTTCAGAAAAAGAAACATCTTTCATGATAGAAAGTATAACATTTTTGTTGGTAAATTGATGAAATATGGATGATCAAAACACACCTCAACTATCAGTTTGGGTAGAAAAAGGGTACAATTAATAGTTGAGGTATGTTTTTGACCATTCACTCTAAAAAGACATTTTTGATAATAGGAAGTATAAAATTTTATGTAGATAAATTGAAGAAGTATGGATGAAGATTGAAGAGATAAGAAATAAGAAAAGGCGAAATTAAGATTGCAAAATGTATAGCAGGTGTGTGTTAGGAAGTGTCAAGAGTAATTTAAAGGAATCATGTTCCGTAGTGTTTTCCTTGTGCCTTGGGCTGAATTGTTATTTATTCTATCTTATTTGCACTTTCGTGTTGATTGATGGCTAAGTAGGATCTTAAGAAGCAACTAGTATAAACTAGAAATCATGGGTTATGGATTTTGTGGATCTGATGAAGCTTCTGCATAATCTTTCCACTTGTTTGTATTTATTCGTGGAGCAATGAAGAAATAATTTAATATATTTTTCATTGGCAAAATGAAGTTGTAGACGAAAGACGAACATTAGTTGCTTGGTTGTAAGAAACAAAAAACTAATGAGAACCATTGTGTCTTAGTTGTAGAAGAATAATGGAACCAAACTAGTCTTCGTATTATAAAGGAAAATAGAGTACGAAGAATTGTTGGATCATTCTACTACTTACGAATTGTAAACTATGAAGCAAATCTAGCTTTAATTGGTTGAGGCAACCAATTTATGTGCAAGAAGGTGTTCACTACTTCTACTAAATCTTTCACTAACAGAACATGTGAGCATGTAAATATCTGAGCCAATTCTCTTGCATTCTCTGGGCATGATCTGAAATTTTTGCTTTTGTTCTACTTATTATCACTTGTCTCTACAACCCTTCCCATTTTCAGTGTTGAATGCTTTTAGGGAAGTTCATCAGTCTTGCTTTAGCTTAATAATGAATACATATCAACATGGAAATGATCTTTAATGGTCACTTACAAATTGAATAGAAGAAAATGTCCTTTCACATCTATTTTGTGTAAAATTGAAGATCTCTTATGTTACCCTTCTTAAAAAAGAAAATACTAATGATCACTTACGTTACCATTCTAAAAAAAAATACCGAAGATCTCTTGTAAAAAGGACATAAAACTAAAAACAAGTTTGTAAAGGACTGCAAAACCAAATCTCTCAAGTCTGCATTAAATGCTTAATCTTCTGTGTCTTTTGCATTGAATCTTGGTTTCTGAGTTATAACAGGGTCAAATTTTAGGTCCTTAATATTGTTATCTTATTAGTCGCACATGAATTTTAATGTTCTCATTTTTAACTTTAGCTAAATCCGCTAAAAGTTAGTCTTTGGTTATAGTTAGTCTTTGGTTATCTTTTATGCTAAGTTGCGTGGATTCTTCACTTTCGAAGCCGCACCCGCGTCAGATTCTCCAAAAATACACGACTTTTGAAGAATTCAACGCGCACCTGCTGACTTTTTTGAAGAGTCCGAGCAACATAGCTTTTATGTTTCTAAAAACATGCACAATAATATTAACATCTGGATCTGTAGTGATTGTGATCTATTCGACATGATTGTCGATCCTTACCTTCAATTCTCCTATTTTTTTTATCGTTCAATTCTCTTATCTATTATGCGTGAGCCTAACCTTTCAACCTGGTTTGGAGCTTGAAATTTTTTGATTGGGGATGGGGATACGATTTTAGGAGATAAAGTAAACTTGGCTTACGTTTCCTCCAATTGTGACCATGCGCAAATAATAGTGTGCTTAGTTGCCTTTTCTAGTGGCATCTTAATAGTTTCTGAAAGAAATTGGGAAAGTAGCCCTATTTAGGTTTTAGAGGGTTTGATAGTTTCCCTGCATGGCTCATAATCTCTCATAACAAGATGGAGCCAAAATAATATTGCAGGCTTCACACGTAATATCTTGCTGACGAATCAATTTCTATTGGAAAGACAGATTTTCGCCGACAACTTTTACCTCTTTGACTTTCAGGTGTTTTACTGCCATTCTTTCAATAGTTTCATGCAAATTTATCTAAACAAAAAAAATGTTCCCGCGTTTTCCATCTCCCATGCAGAGAGTAGTCAATGTTCTTCTAATTTGGATACATTCTTCTTCCTGCATCTTTCTTTTAATTCATCCAAAGAGATTAATCATGAAATACTTTTTAAAAGAAAAAAAAAACTTATATAGCTTCACAGTTGAGTCATACTTAAATTAGTGTACGCAGGAGTAAACTGAATGCTTTGTGTCGTATTCTTATTATCGGATGGATGATGTAAATACTCCACGGATTAGGTTAGAGATAATATTGTTATTTCGTCCTACTTCTGGCACACTTCAATGTTTGTTTAATAAATAAATCTACCTGACACATATTATTCAGAAAAGATCTGGGATTTGGAGTTAGTTTTACCTCCATTTGCTTTCTTCTTCTGTCAGTTTGTGTGTGTGCCATGTTGTGTTCATGTTTCTGTAAATGCAGTTGCATTAATGATTAGGAATCAAAGTTGCTTTGCTGGAAGGAAGAACATACTTCGTGAAATTAGATTTATTCAGAATTTTAAAACATGGAATAATGCTTCTCTTGGATTTTGATTATGGCACTGATGCAATGAATTTTGATGATGACACTGATACAATGTTGGAATGCTTAGATTCCCTTCAGATTTGAGGGCTATGTGTAAAGTAGACATTTTAATAGAAGTATCTTTTGCTGATCAAAATTGGTTCAGTGAAGGGATTCTTATCAGTATTCTGAACCGTTGTTTGTTTCAGTTACCTTGTAGCTGCTGTTGGATTACAGATCATATGGAGCCTTGTACTTGCTATTGCCGATG
Source organism: Capsicum annuum (assembly GCF_002878395.1). Classification (NCBI taxonomy): domain Eukaryota; kingdom Viridiplantae; phylum Streptophyta; class Magnoliopsida; order Solanales; family Solanaceae; genus Capsicum; species Capsicum annuum. Next base: position 184,664,239 of record NC_061120.1, on the reverse strand, counting down.
TATATGCAATTTTGGTGCAAAGAAGTTTTAGAAATGCAGCAGTTGTCAGTCTATTTACCATTGGTGATGGGGTAAGAAACATCTTTTGCCAAATATGTAGACCATTTGTACCTTGAGGTTGCTTTCTGTGTTCTCAGGGATCGACCTGTCTTCTCTACCAAAACCTGTGTAGCTGTCATACTGGGACTTGATTGGCCTTTAGATTGACCCTAGATAAACTTCTCTTCTATAAGGATTGTTGTTTCTCTCTGAAATCTTCAGTTTATTGGCTGACTAGTTGGCCCTTCTGAAACTTCAAATACACTTTCCCATTCATGTCTCCTTTTAAATCCTCACTTCGTTACACTTTTCCCTTTCATGGCTCCTTTTAAATCCTCACTTCGTTACACTTTTCCCTTTCATTGCTCCTTTTAAATCATTGCTTCGTTTTTGTTTGATAAAGCCTTGTAAAGTCTAAATGTGGTTAGCATTTTTGTCTATCTTTCCGAAACCATTTTGGTATTCCCATTATGTTTAAGTGAATTATTTTTGGTATAACCCATCAACATTAACCCATAATGCAACACGTACTAAAAAAAGTCTAAAAGGTCCTTCTCATTCCTCAATATTAATAGAGAATCACATAGAATAGAATAGGAAAGATTAACCTCAAATTTATACTTAAAAATTAATCATTATTCCAGCAAAAGTCTGTTCCGTGATTGAGTTCAAATCACCACAATACAATACAAGCTAAATATATAACTATGGCAGAGAGAGAAAGGAAACAAGAAGGTTCAAAACTTTTGATATGAAGTCCTTTGAAATAGCTTGAACTTGGAATGTAACTTGCTAAAGATCTCTTCCTTAACTTGAGCTTCCTTCTTTGGGGTAAAAGTCCCTACTGAAATAAGTGTGCAACTACAGGAATTCCTCGTTGAAAATTGCAAAAAGTTAAATATGTGTATTGGAGAGGTAAAGAATGAAATTATGAAGGAATTGAAGACTTTAGGCGCTACAGCCCTTTCCATGCTTGCAATTAGAGAATTTCGTGATTGAGGCAAAAACATTAGGTGAATTTTTCTCATCCATTCAAGCTTTGGTAACATGGTTACACAGTTCCTGTGTAGGTGGGAACATAGCAGGTACCTTGTAGAACTAATCGAGGAGCACACACACTAGCCTGGAGGTCACAATTTTCAGTAGGATATGCTATGAGGAGCTAAAGATTGCTATGAAGAGCTAAGAGGATTTGTTAAAACAAAATATTCTTTTTAGATTAAGATTTAGTATGAATCTATCAGCAATAACCCATTTCTGCCACATTTATTAAGGAAGGTTAAAAGACCCTTTAATGGAGAATTGCATATAGGATAGAATAGGAAAGATTAACCTCAAATTAACACTTCAAAATCTATTATCATTCCAGCAAAAGTCCGTTCCATGATGGAGTTTAGATATCCAAACCATAAACAAGCTACACAATGCTGAATAGAAAGAAAGGTAATAGATAATTTCACAACTTTTGATTAGGTCCTTCACGTACCTCAATATATGCTGTGAAAAATATGAACCATTTGTTAGACGGGCAAAGTATATATGTACCACTTTTTTACGAGGCGTATAATCCGTTCTAAATTACAAAGTTGAGGGGTATATTTGGCCCATTTCCCGTTAAGATATTAATGGAGAATTATACATAGGATAGAATAGGAAAGATTAACCTCAAATTAATACTTCAAAAATTTATTATTCCAACAAAAGCCCGTTCTGTGATGGAGTTCAGATTCCCATGATACAATAACAACAACGTACCCAGTATATTCCCACCAAGTGGGGCCGGGGGTAAGTGTACGTAGTCCATATAGAGAGGCTGTTTCCGATAGACCCCCGACTCAAAATAAAAAAATCTAGACAAAGAATAGTAAAAGAACAAGATACAATAGAAATCAACATATCCAATAATACCATAAACAAGATACACTAAGTAATACAACACAAGAAACAACATCCTAAACTCATACTAACCTTCTACCCTAATCTGTCTCCTCCAACTTCCTATCTAGGGTCATGTCCTCGGTAAGCTGGAGCTGCTCCATGTCATGTCTAATCACCTCCCTCGAATATTTCTTCGGTCTACCCTGTACCTCGCTTGAAACCATCCCTAGTGAACCTCTCACACCTCCGCACTGGGGCATCCGTGCCCCTCCTCATCACATGACCGAACCGTCTCAACCTCGCTTCCCTCATCTTGTCTTCCACCGAAGCTACTCCCACCTTATCTTGAATAACCTCATTTCTAATCCTATCTTTCCTAGTACACCCACACATCCACTGAAGCATTCTCATCTCCGCCACCTTCATCTTCTAGATGTGGGTCTTCTTAATAGGTCTTCTTAACAGATTCCCATGATACAAACAAACAAAATGCATAATGATGAAAAGGGAGAAACGTTGCGGAAATTTGCACAGCTTTTGATCTTTACTTCTTGAAATATCTTGAACTTGGATTATCTCTTTCTTAGTTTGAGCTTCTCTAGGTTAGGGTAGAAGTGCATACCTAAAGAGTGAAACTTTTCTACTTATACCACTTGATAGAATGATATGGTACAACTGAGATATTCCAGAGGCGCTGCAACTACAACCTCGCTGAAAAACTGCAAAAATTAATTTGTTCATTGGAAAGGCAAAGAATGAAATTTAGAAGGAATTGAAGAAAGAAACTGAAGATTTCCAGCCCTGTAACCACGACTGCAGTTAGAGAATTTCATGAAGAAAATAAGTTCTTTTGGGCAGAATGCTAAGGCATTGCTAGGATCTGGCGTTGCATCTTGGAGCTAGAATTCTTAAACTTTTAGACTCGAGCTTAGCTGCACCGCCTCATGAAGGAGATTTTTTTTTCTTGATAAGATACGGAGAGTTTTTAGTTGTACATTTCACTTATAGTGCTAATTGCAAGGGGTAAAAATTGATAAGTTTCACTTATTTGGCAGACTTTTATCCTTGTGAAGGAGGCTCAAGCTAAAGAGGAATCCATTACTAAGTTTTGGTAACAAATTATTTCAAGGAGTAGAGATTAAAACTTTCGCACTTTACTTTTCACTTTTTGTTTTAAGTTATGATTTTTGTTAAGCACGTTTATTTCATCGAGAATTTCAACTCTATGATGGAGTATTTGTTGTTTGATACTGCTCTCTTCGACATTATTTTCAGCATGGCACTGCTATATTACTTTTCCATAATTTTGATATGCTTTATTTGAGCCAAGGGTCCATCGGAAACAACATGTCTACTTTCACAAGATAGGGGTAAGGTTGGACACTCACCATCCTCCTCAAACCTCATTTGTGGGATACGCTGAATATGTTGTTGTTGTGCAAAATTAATGGACGATATATATAAATTGAAGTGTAAAATTTTCTGTTCTATAACCTATGTGTGATTTCCCTACTAATATCTTATTTATTGTTTAGAGCATTTGTTGAGGTAGATGAAAGACCTTGTAGCCTTTTTGGGTAACATAAATGAGCTTTTGCTAATCGATTTTTACTAAATCTTAATCGAAAAAGAAGATTTAGTGTCTAGATTTCCACTTAGCTCTTCATAATCGTTTTGATTCAAAGTCTTAATCTTAACTGAGAGGTTTTGATACTATTTGTTAGTCAAGATAGTTGAGAGAACTATTGCCCGTGTCATACTTAATGAATCATGAAATTAAAATTTTTTGCACAACCAAAAGTGTATTGTCCAAGTCATACTATTTGTCTAATTAGATGTTTGATGATTATACAAGTGTATATGTGAGAAGCGTTCTAAATTGTAGGCAAAATTGAATAGAGGTAGCATTATTTGATTATCCTAGTTAATCATCAAGTGAAGTCAAGATTCCTTTCCTTATTATTGAACCAATCCCAACTTAACAGACTTTCTTTATGTCATTTATTAATTTTGTTTAAACTGTTAAGCCAATTTCATGCATGTTACAAATTTTCAACATAGGAAAGATAAACCTCAAATTGATACTTCAAAATTCAGCATTATTCCAACAAAAGTCGGTTCTGCTATAGAGTTCAAATCCCCATAATACAAGCAAACTTAATACATAACTATGTGTGAGAGAGAAAGGCAATGGGCATTTTTACAACTTTTGATCTTTACTTCTTGATGTTAACTTGAACTTGGTAAAAATCTCTTTCTTAGCTTAAGCTTCCTTCTCTAGGCTACGGTAGAAGTTCCTACCAAAAAAGAGGAACTTTTCTATTTTTACCACTTGATAGAATGACATGTACAACTGAAAATTTTTCTTTGAGAGGCTCTGCAATTACAACCGCATTGAGAACTACAAAAATTAATTTGTTCACTACAAAGGCGAAGAATGAACTGAAAGGAATTGAATAGAGAGTTACTTTCAGCCCTACAACCACGGTTTCAAGTTGCAACTAGTTAATTTCAAGAACATAAGAGCTTTTAGGCAGAAGGCAAAGGCATTGCTAGGATATGGCGCTGTAGTTTGTAGCCAGAGTTCTTAAGCTTTTAGACTCGAGCTTGTCTACTCTACACTGCCCCGTGAAGGAGAATTTTAATTGTACATTTCACTTAAAGAGCAAATTCCAAGGGGTAAATTGATAAGTTTCACTTTTGGCAGAGACTTTCTCCATTGTGAAGGAGTCTCGAGCTAAATAAAAGTCTTTTACCAAGTTCCATCCCAAGTTGAAACTATTTGAAGGAGTAGAGACCAAAACTTATGAAACTTTCCCTTTTGCTTTCACTCTTTGCTTAAGTTATGATTTGTGTTAAGCCTGTGTGTATAATTGGGAATTTAAACTTTGTGATGGGGTATTTGTTGTTGCGACTAGTCTCTTCGACAATATCTTCAACATGAATTTCACTAGTGGTTTTTCTTTCCATACTTGATTTTAATATGCTTTACTTGAGCTGAGGGTCTATTGGAACCAGCCTCTCTACGTTCAAAAGGTAGGGGTAAGACTGCGTTACACCACCCTCCCCAGGCCCCACTTGTGGGATACACTGGGTATGTTGTTGTAATAATCTTGCAAAATTAATTTGTTCATTGTGAGAAACCAATTTCTATGGATGATGACCTTTCATATTACAATTTGACCTTACGAGGATAATTTGCACGGCTACTTAGAACTCGTCAACAATATTAGAGATGACGGTGTGTATGAGAATGCAACTATGCAAGTAGCTGGAGTATAAATATCAAAGGTCATTTGATAATTTTCTACACAGATCATCGAATTTAGTCTTTTAGTGTGGTATTAAAGATGGTAGAACTAGAAAGAAATGAGGTAGATTTGAAATCTCTTGCACGGAAATTATCTCAAAAGATTTTCTATAGGAATTATTATGGATTTAGCTAATAAGATATGAATAAACGGAAGCAGAAAATCTATTTAGTTAATCTCTAACTAGTTGTCACTAAGTTTTAGTTGTTGTTAGACTTATATATAACATTGGTTGGGATAAGTTTGAGATTTATAGAACATCTAGTTTTAGAGAAACCCTAACGTGCTTTAAAAGACTGTCTCAAAAAAATGTGCTTTGAAAAATGGTCTCAAATAATTGGAGGGGAATATATGGAGTATAGCTAGTTTGGACTTGAGGTTTACTTATTATTTGGTTGGGAGAAGTACTGCCAGCGCCAGTTCTCCGAACCCTTGATTAGGTTGTTTTTGCTAGATTTTTGAGCTGGGTATGTAAGCCACTGCTATATGCATAATTTTCTAAATAAGGGCTTTCAAACAAATTGTTTGCAACCTATTGAGTTTTAATGGGGCACATGTGGAATGATTTCAATATGTGATCATCACTATGGTTCATGATTCCACTCTGGTGCGTATCACTTCTGCTCTTAGATCTATCTGGAAGCATAATATACATCCGACTGCAAGCATAATGAGTGTATTCATTTATTAATGGAAGTTTTGATACACAGCATTGGCGATCTACTGAACTTTAATGGTGCACTTGTAGAATGATTTTTGTTTTTAATATGTGATCATCACTTATGGTTCATGATTCCACTGTGTTGCAGGTCACCTCTACTCTTACATTTGCCGCTGCCTGTGCTTCAGCTGGAATTACAGTTCTTATTAGCAATGATCTGGATAAATGCAACCTGAACCACTGCACAAGATTTATGGCAGCTACAGCAATGGCATTTTTAAGCTGGTTTGCTACATCACCGTCCTTCTTCATGAATTTTTGGTCTCTGGCTTCTCGCTAGCTGCAGTTCTGGTTGACTACAAAAGAGACTAGGGGAAAGGACCTTAGTCTGCTGCCGTATTGTTCTCTATTTTAAGTCAGGCCACCCTAGCTGTTCTTATTTGTAAAAATCAGTGTATTTCTGTTCGGCATGCTTATGTGAAGAAGAACCCTCGTTGTTTACAAAGTTGATATAAAATCACTATTTAAAAATTATGTGCTGTCACAGTTTTTCAAGGCTTTAGTAGATCTGCAAGCTTGGGTGACTATTTCTGGATGTTCTATCGAGTTATGTGCCAAGCCTGCTCATGATGAAGCCTCTAACCTGATTCATTTACCATCTGATGATGAGATGTTTAACCTCTGAAGTGTTTTATACATCCTATGTAGTCATAGCTGCTCATTTAAAAGTAGGAGCAGTTTTCGATATTGGAGGATTCTAAAGTTCTTTATGTTTGTTTTTTCAGCAATCGTATCACTGTATACAGCACTTTTCTCCGTATTTTGGTAGATCTAATGGCAAAGAGATGCTCTGTTCATTTCTTCGTTCCCATTTTATCAGTTTATTTTATATTGCTTTGATAAACTATTTTGGACCATTGCAATCAGTAGTACAAGTTGATGAAGCGTGTTATGTGCAAAAGAATCTATAATTAGCCATGCTATGGGCTAAATGTTGATTTGAGTATTCATATTGGGAAAAGACATCATTTCCATCTCAAACTATGCAAGAAAAGTCAAAGTCACACCTAAACTATACTAGTGATCTATTACACACCTAAATTATAAAAAAGTGATACTATTTCCACCTTAGAAGGTGATGTGGCAGAGAAGGTGTATTCACCTTCCTAAGGTGCGTGAGAGAAGAAAAAAAAAATTTTAAAATGACAGTTTTTCATACGCATGTCACTATTTCATTTATCATTGTATCATTAAGTACTCCTAATATTCTTCTTAATATATACAATTAGGTTAATTATTTTTGCAATTGAAAAAATGTTAATAAAATTAAAATTTTTTATTTATTATTTTAATATGTGGGTCCCGCCTTCTTCAATTGCTTCTTCTCCAACAAAATCACCATTAAAACACCACCATTAAATCACCATTTAAACGTCATCATTGACACCATCATCATCAAACTCAAATCTTCACCACAATAATTTTAAAAATTCAAATTTCATTATTGGAATCACAATACAACCATTATTGGAATCACAAATTCCAAATTTCATTATTGGAATCACAATACAATCACAATAATATAACAAAAATAAAAAACAACCACCGTAAAATTCAATATCCACTACTAAAATTTCCATCGGAATCACAATATGTGCAATTAAATCTTAGCTTTAAATCGTCAATAAAATTACCATCGAAATTACAATTGTCAATCCCCTGTGCATACCCCGAAATCATAGCACTCCATGTTACAACATTCAATTCGTCAAATCCTCCATTAATTGATGAATCTGAGAATACCTAAAGCCCAAAGCCCAAAGCCTTCCAAGAAATCTATGGTGTGATTTGTTACACCATAGATTTCTGAGAATACCACATCTTTCATCTTCAATCTATGGTGTGACTTTCAATTCATCAAATCGTCCAATATGAGAATACCCAGTTACCCATGCGTTTCAAGAAGCCACATCTTTCACCTCCATTAACTAAAAAATCTTGTTAGCATCATCCAAACGCTTGCATTTCGGGCCTGCTGAAGGTGAAAAGGCCTCAGTCACAACGAGTTTGGCTTTGATACAAGATTTGCATTGTTTGATTAAGTGAGTAAAAGAAGGAGGAGTTATTGATAAAGAGAAGAAAGTGAAAAAGAAAGTGGATTTGAAGGGAAAGTGAAGTACATAAGAAGTGAACAATTCAACAATTTCATATTTTTAATGGTGAATTGTTGAATATTTTCTTCCATCAAAATTTTCTTGTTGAATTTACTTGGTTATTTGAAGGGAAAGTGAAGCCGAGAATAAGTGAAGAAGGAGGAGTTGTTGAATTAATGAATTTTCTTGATTATTTATTTTTAATCACAAGGGCTATTTATTAATTAAATAAAAAAATAAAATTAACATGTGTCATCAGTACAGGGCAAGTGGAGTACACTCCACTCATTAAAATTGGGCATGGGTGTTGCGGGGAGGTAATAGTATCACTTTTTTTATAGTTTAGGTATGTACTAGGTCAATAGTATAGTTTAGGTGTGGCTTTAACTTTTCTTGTATAGTTTAGGGTGGAAACGATGTCTTTTCCTTATTCATATTAATGATATGATGATTTCAATGTGAACCACCATATCATTTTGATCATGACTTTCAGATGGTTTTCTTTAGTGTAAATGAGTTTGATATTCATTTGATTCATGAATTGTTACTGTAACATATTTGTAACGTGAAATTCTTTACAGTGCATGCATATATATCCTTTTGGGGGATGTATTACACTTTTGTACTTGGATACTCTTAGGACTCATTTGATACGAGGGATACAATGATAACTGATTTTGGGATCAATTTTAGGATGAGTTTATCCCGTGTTTGATTGAGATAGAATTGCACGATAACTTATTTCGGAATTGTAGTGTTATTCCCTTATTGAGTGGAGCTGTCAATATGGGTCAGACCAGAGTTGGGCTACGATTTTTACAACCCATTTAAGAATAGGGATTTCTAGCCCAACCATGAGAGTTTTTTTTAAGAGTTCATTTTCACTTTTGATGGACTAAATATTGATATTTTTTGTGTTTTATTGTGATAAGTTAAAACAAAATTAGGTTAATATTCTCATTTAGCTAGTTATATATTACGCATTAACTGATTTATTTATTTTTCAGTATCTCTATTTGGTTTGAATTTGGTGTTAAAAGTTATTCAATTTCATAGATTAGTAGGATTTTTTGGTAAATTTGAGACTTGATTAATGAATAGTAACTTCATATAATATTATATTGTAAGTGTAACACCCTGAATCTGGTACCTAGAATGCTACACGGTGCTCATGACCCTGAAGAATCCCAAGCTAACCCATGACTGATATTTGTACCTGTATACTGCATAACATATCGTAAAATGCGAAAACATAAACTGGAAGGCCATAAGGTTCAAAATTGTAACATAAGATCTAATAAATTGTAACATATGGATGGGGTATAGAATACCCAAAACAAAGCTGACTGTAGTCTGAAAAGCCTCTAAACATGACTGCCTGAATAAGGAGTTGATGGGACATATCCCCAACTAACTCCAACTAATAAATTAATTAATGACATAAATAAGTAATGATCGTGTCCTCAAAAGATGAGGACTCACTTCTAACTCTGACTGCTGAGACTGGAATCTACTGATGCTCTAGGGCTCGTGTCTCTAAACATATGGTATAAGACACTATAGCGCAAATACGTCAGTACTTTGAATATACGGGTATGCATGTGAGGTAGGCTGAATGCATTGGGTTCATATGCATGAACAATACTAACTAATTGACTAATATGAGTATGAGAATACCCACATACCTACATACATACATAGTAACTATAACTAAAATCGTGATAATGTGAGTTTATTGATAACTAACATGACTAATGAATGAGTTTTGATAACTGATATAACTGATAACATGAGTGACTGTATCTGACAGTCCTGAATCTGATGGAACAGCTGAGTTCCATACTGTATCTGACAGTTCTGAAATCTGAAGATCTATCTGAGTTCTATTACTAAGACTGATTGACTGTGTCTGACAGTCCTGATTCTGTAACATGAAACTGTGGGAAGTAGTTATCTAATCGACATGCCCCAAATGATGCATTATAGCTGAACTGGAGTCCAATTTGTGCCCTGATTGAAAGGGTGTCAATACCGCACCACTGGTAAGGACAATATGTAAGTGACCTTCAACTAGTAGGTTACTCTAATGAGAGCGGTGGGAACCCTCAACTAGCAGGTTAAGCCACCTCAACTAGCAGGTATGATGTCTCAACCTACGCTGGCTACGTAGTTCTGGAACGCAAGGATTGCTCCTAAGAATCACACTCTAATCTGATAGTGTGTGTTCATATCCTTGGGTTCACTCTGTGCTAATTCCTACTCCCATCTGAATAGAATCTGTACATGATTAACTGAACGAACATGGCCTGAGTTACTGAATTTTGTTGACTGACGAAATACCACTGATATCTGACAACTGACTGAGTTCATGAGATCATGGAGATTTCCTGAGTAATAAGACTGTCTGAAGTCTAAGAATTCATAGCTTGACTGAGAGTATCGTGAAAACATAACATGACTCTAGGAACACAACTAATGTTTCGGGTACGAGTACCCCCAGGACTCGATGGAAGGAAACTGATCAAGCATAACTTACTTGAACATATAACTAACATCATAATCCATAATACATTTATAGAAGCATTTCATTAAAACATATGATAGGCATAACTTGTACATACATGGGGATTTCATGGTATCATGATAGTTAGGCACTTTTCCTTCATCTAGGCATTCAATCAAAGATATTGTAGGCATGGTACATGTAAACATCATTGTACAATAATTAAACATCATGGTTCAATTGTAATTTTATCATTCAAGGGTTTAGTCATAGGTTTACATGAATCTATATCTATAATAATTTAACCCACATAGAATTTATCACCCAACATGGAGTAGAATTTAATTTTTCATTATCCACATGAACAAGAGCAGCGCAAATCATGAAATTCATAAGAAAATCCATAAACTTGAATTTAGAAAAGGGATCTTCGACTTCATGGATGAAAGGAGTCCATGAATGAATACTATACATACCTTGGTTCGTAAATACATGAAAATTGATGGAAGAAATTCTTGATTCTGAATCTTCTATGAAAAGCCCTAGGTTATTCTTGAGAGGTTTTTGAGAGAAGAGAGTGTATTTTGGGTGAAAAGTGGCTGAATCACGTGTTAAAGGGATTAAATAGGGGTGAAAAATTGACCCTTTTAACCTTGGACGCATCTTGTAATTTCAGTAAAAATTTTCTGAATTGGACCCTTGGTGCAACGCGGCGCGAATTTGACAATTGGGAAACTGAGGGATGGCGCAACGCGGAGCCATCGCGTTGCCCCTTCTTTTGTGACCTGGAACTTTGGTATGACACGGAGGAAATCGCACTAAGATACTAGAAAAGGAAAATTGCCATTTTAGCTTGTGGCGTGGTGCGCCACCGACGAAAACTTGAAATAGTCATAACTTTTTACCCGATTATCGGATTTAGGCGAATTTTATATCGATGAAAAACTTATTAAATTTTCCACATGATAAAAAGTTAAAAACTTAAAAATACCACGCATACAAAAGTGGATTCATCTTTCAAAGAAAGATCCTAACAATTTTTAGACTATTTCAAGCTAGGAAAAGATACGGGGTATTACAATATCTCCCCCTTGAGAACATTCGTCCTCTAATGAAACTGAGAGTGAGGGGAAAATAAACTGACATACATACTGAACATGAATAACTAAAACATGATCTCATGATTGACATGACTGATAACTGAATATATCATACTGAATATGTATATATGATGCATGTGTAACTGATTCATGAATGCATGACTGAGTGTTTTGAGGAACTAAGTTTCTCCCAATGAGAATGCATGTCTGATGCACAATTATATAACCAAAATGATACATGAATGCATGACTGAATATGCAATGGTACTTGATACCAAGTTTGTGATGAACACTGAACATGAAACTGAGTAAGCTTAAGGAGAACTGTTACCTTGAGCTTGATCTGAGTTGGAAGAGAAGAGCTGAGGATACTTGGTACGCATGTCTGCTTTTGTTTCCCAAGTATCTCCCTCAACGGACTGATTTCGCCAAAGAACTTTAACTAGAGAGACTTCTTTGTTCCTCAGTCTATGAGTCTGATAGTCTAGGATTTCGATCGAAATCTCTTTATAAGATAGGCCGTTCTGAAAATCTATGCTCTGAATAGGGACTACAACTTCTGGGTCACCTATACACTTCTTGGGCAAAGAGACACGAAAGACTGGATGGACTGCCGCTGGATCTGAAGGTAATTCGAGCTCATAGGCTACTTTGCCGAAGCAACTGAGAATTTTGAAGAGACCGACATATCGGAGACTAAGCTTTCCCTTCTTGCTAAACCTCTTCACTCCTTTTATGGGAGAGATCTTTAGGTATACATAATCACCAATCTCAAACTCGAGATCTTTTCTATGAACATTTACATAAGACTTTTGTTGGCTCTGAGCAGCCCAAAGTGTTTCTCTGATCAACTAGACTTTTTCTAAGGTATCGAATACCAAGTCAGGTCCTATGATTGAGGCCTCACTAACTTCGAACCAACTGAATGGAGATCTACATCTCCTACCATAGAGAGCTTCAAATGAAGCCATATGAATACTAGAATGATAGCTGTTGTTGTATGAAAATTTAACCAAAGGCAAGTGGTCATCCCAAATTCCCTTGAAATCAATTGTACACGCTCGCAGCATATCTTCTAAAGTTTGAATGGTCCTTTATGCTTGACCATCTGTCTGAGGATGAAAGGCTGTACTGAGATAAACTTGGGTACCAAGACCTTTTTAGAACGCTTTCCAGAAATGAGAGGTGAACCGGGTACCTCTGTCAGAGATAATAGATAATAAAACGCTGTGTAATCTAACCAACTCCCTAATGTAGAGTCTGGCGTAATCCTCGGCTGAATAAGAGGTATGAAATGGAAGGAAATGGATTGATTTGGTCATCTTATCTACAAAGACCCAAATTGAATCATGCTGATGACGAGTTTGAGGCAAACCCGTTACGAAGTCCATGTTCATTTCTTCTCACTTCCAAGTAGGAATAATAAACTACTGCATAGGACCACTAGGTTTCTGATGCTCTATCTTAACCTACTGACATGTAGAGCACTTAGCCACAAACTCTGCAACATCTCTATTCATCCTACTCCACCAAAAGATCTCCCACAAGTCGCGGTACATCTTTGTGGCCCCTAGATGAATAGAGTAGCGCGCACCATGCACTTCTGCAAAAATTTACTACCTTAAGTCATCTACACCGGGAACACAGAGACGACCCTGACAATACAAAACACTATTTTCCCCTTGGGAGAAAACCTCTACTTTCTGATTCTGAACTAACTTTTTCAACTTGACAAAGCTGGGATCTTTATCTTGATTTTCTTTCACCTCGGAAACTAGAGATGATTTTGAACTACTCTGAACCCATATATCACCCTCATTTGTATCGACTAAGCAAACACCTAGTCTAGAAAGTTGATGTACTTACTGAGCTAACTTCTTCTTACTATCATCCACATGAGCAACACTACCCATGGACAGTCTACTGAGAGCATTGGTCATTACATTGGCCTTTCCCGAATGACAGAGGACACTCATGTCATAATTTTTCAAGATCTTTAACCACCTTCTCTAATAAAAATTGATATATTTTTGGGAAAACACATACTAAAGACTCTTATGATCTGTGAATACATCTACATAAACTCCGTAGAGATAATGCCTCCAAATCTTTAAGGCAAAGACTACGACTACTAACTAAGATCATGAGTAGGATAATTCTTTTCATGGGGTTTAAGCTGTCTGGAGGCGTAGGCTATGGCCTTACCATGCTGCATGAGGACACAACCTAAACCCACTATGGATGCATTACAATACACTCTGAACCCATCTGGAAGAGCTAAAACTGGAGCTGAGGTGAGTCGAGTCTTCAACTCCTGAAAACTCTTCTCGCAAGGATCTGACCACTGAAACTTGACTTTCTTCTGAGTCAATCTAGATATAGGGGATGAAATAGAATAAAGTCCCTCAATAAATCATCTATAATAGCCAGCCAAACCCAAGAAACTCCTGATGTCTGATGGAGAGACAGGTCTGGGCCAGTTTCTTACCGCTTCGATCTTTTGAGGATCTACTCTAATGCCATCACCCAAAATGATATGACCAAGGAATGCTACTGACCTTAGCCAAAATTTGAACCTACTGAATTTGGTGAATAGCTGATGATCTCTGAGAGTCTGAAGTACTATTCTGAGATAGCCTGGATGATCTCACTCACTGCGAGAATAAACCAGAATATCATCTATGAAGACTATGACGAACATATCCAAGTACTGCTTGAACACACAGTTTATCAAGTCCATGAAAGCTGCTGGGGCATTGGTAAGACCAAATGACATGACTAGGAATTCAAAGTGACCATATCGAGTACGAAAAACTATTTTTGGAATATCACATTCTCTGACTCTGAGTTGATGATAGCCGGATCTGAGGTCTATTTTAGAGAAATAGCTAGCACCCTGAAGTTAGTCAAACAAGTCATTGATTCTGAGAAGAGGATACTTGTTCTTGACTGTGATCTTATTAAGTTGACGGTAGTCTATACACATTCTAAGAGATCCATCTTTCTTGCACACGAATAAGACTGGTGCGCCCTATGAAGACACACTGGGTCTGATGAATCCCTTATCTAAGAGATCCTTCAACTGTTCTTTTAATTCTTTGAGTTCTGCTGGTGCCATTCTGTATGGCGGAATAGATATAGGCTGAATGTCTAGAAGAAGATCAATGTCGAAGTCTATTTCTCTTTTGAGAGAAATTCCTGAAAGATCTTTGGGAAAGACATCTGAATATTCATTCACAATTGGAACGGATTCAAGACTGGGATTTTTAACATGAACAAGATGACACACATATCCTTTAGATATCATTTTCCTTGCCCAAAGGTAGGAAATAAGCTGACCTCTGAAAGCGGATATACTACCCTTTCACTCAAGGACGGGTTCATTTGGAAACTAAAACTGGACTATTATGTTTCTGCAGTCGACTGTGGCATAGAAGGAATGAAGCTAACCCATGCCAAGAATGACATCAAAATCAGTCATCTCTAATTCGACTAAGTCTGCTGAAGTGACTTTTTGAAATATCATAATCAGGCAGTTCCTGTATAACCGTCGAGCTATGATGGTTTTACCTACTGGGGTAGAGACTGAAAAGGGCTTGTTAGAATTTTGGGATTGACTCTGAAATCTACTGCTATGTAGGGAGTGACAAAAGACAAAGAAGCTCCTGGATTTAGCAAAGCGTAAACATGCACATGAAAGATCTGTAACGTACCAGTAACCACATCAAGAGAATTTTTCTGATCTTGCCGGGACTGGAGAGTATAGATTCTATTTGGATGTTGCCCACAGTAGCACTGGAGATGGGACCCTGCTGATTCGGGTGACCGGAATGAGCTGAGGAATGGTTCTGTTGACCCTGCGAACATGACTGCAGACAATCTCTAACTCCGTGGCTTGGCTTTCCACACCCGAAACAAGTATCACTACCAGCTCTGTAAGTACCCTGGTGGTTCTTGCCATAAGTCTGACAAAGAGGACAGGTGTGAGCACTGATAACACTGCCCTAAAACTTAGAGCCTAGCGCTCTATTTTTGTTACCCTCTCTGAACTTAAGAATTGGAGCATTGCTGAAGAAGGAGCTGAAACTGATGACTTAGGATGAAACTGAGAATGGTTTCCTCCTTCTGATTTGGGCTGAGCAAAGTTAAAACTAAGTGTCTTTGGTCTCTTATTCTGCCTTTCCCTCAGCTTAATCTTTTGCTCCTCTATCTGCTGAGCATGAATCATGAGTCTGGCTAAAGTTATGTCACTATTCAGCATGGCGGATCTACACTCATTAACCACGTTATCATTCACCACTGAAATGAACTTACTCATTTTATGCCTTGCTATCTGCAACCACATGAGGGGCATATCTAGCTAATTAAGTAAACTTAAGAGAATACTCTTTCACCATCATGTTGCCCTGCCTGAGGTTGATGAATTCTAACACCTTAACTTTTCTAAGCTTTAGGGGAAAGAATCTATCTAAGAATGCAGAAACAAACTCCTCCCACTCGACTGGCCCTGCATCAATTGCCCTCTCTGACTTCCACTGTTTAAACCAAGTGTGAGCAACATTCTACAATTGATATGCAGCTAGTTCAGAACTCTCAATAGGAGTAACCCCCATTATGTCTGTAACCTTCTGCACCTGATCTAGAAATTCCTGAGGGTCCTCATTTGACTTAGACCCGAGAAAGGATGAAAGATTCATTTGGGTGAAATCTTAAAACCTAGCTGCAGCTGAATTGGCCACTGGATTGGTGGGAACGACAACTGATCGTTCATTCTAAGCAGCAACTGAGTTAGCAAGAGTAGTGAATGCAGCTCAGAATTCTGCATGAGAAACATGTTCGCCCAAAGGTTCTTAGGGCTGAGGGGTTGACTGATTCCCATTTCTTCTTTTAGGAGGCATGTTATGTAGAAGAAAGGGAGAAACGTATTAGACTGAGAGATTGACTTGAGATTATGCTCACTAGCACGACATGAGTACTGAAAGAAGAGAAACTATTAATAAAACATCTTATAGCCTCCTGTATATAAATGTGGCACGCAACTCACCCATGTACAAGACTCTACTAAATATGGCTTTCAGACTTCCTAGGACTCTATTGAACCTTAGGCTCTAATACCAAGTTTGTAACGCCCCAAATTTGATACCCGAAATGCTACACGATGCTCATGATCCTGAAGGACCACAAGCCAACCCATGACTGATATCTGTACCTGTATACTGTATAACATACCGTATAATGTGAAAACATGAACTGGAAGGCCATAAGGTTCAAAACTATAACATAAGATTTAATAAATCATAACATATAGATGGAGTATAGAATACCCAAAACAAAGCTGAAATAAGCTATCTGAACATACTGTAGTCTGAAAAGACTCTAAACATGACTGTTTGAATAAGGAGTTGATGGGGCATGTCCCCAACTAACTCCAACTAATAAATTAAGTAATGACATAAATAAGTAATGATCATTTCCTCAAAATACGAGGACTTAATTCTAACTCTGACTGTTGAGACTGGAATCTACTAATGCTCTAGAGCTCGTGTCTCTGAACCTATGGTATAAGACACTATAGCGCAAATATGTCAGTACTTTGAATGTACTGGTATGCATGTGAGGTAGGCTGAATGCATGGGGTTCATATGAATGAACAATACTGACTAACTGACTGATATGAGTGTGAGAATACATGTATACATACATAGTAACTATAACGGAAATCATGATAACGTGAGTTTACAGATAACTAACATAACTAATGAATGAGTTCTGATAATTGATATAACTGATAACACGAGTGACTATATCTGAAAGTCCTGAATCTGGTAGAACTAGTTGAGTTTCATACTGTATCTGACAGTCCTGAAATCTGAAGAACTATCTGAATTCTATTACTGAGACTGATTGACTGTATCTGACAGTCCTGATTTTGTAACATGAAACTGTGGGAAGTAGTTATCTAATTGATATGCTCCAAATGACGCATTATATCTGTGGGGCCCAATCTGTTCCCTGATTGGAAGGGTGTCAATACTGCGCCATTGGTAAGGACAACATGTGAGTGACCCTCAACTAGCAGGTTACTTTAACGAAAGCGGTGAGAACCTTCAACTAGCAGGTTAAGCCACCTCAACTAGCAGGTATGATGTCTCAACCTACGCTGGCTACGTAGTTCTGGAACGCAAGGATTGCTCCTAAGAATCACACCCTCATCTGATAGTGTGTGTTCACATCCTTGGGTTCACTCGGTGCTAATTTCTACTCCCATCTGAATAGACTCTGAACATGATTAACTAAACTGAACATGGCCTGAGTTACTAAATTTTGTTGACTGATAAAATACTACTGATATCTGACAACTGACTGAGTTCATGAGATCATGGAGATTTTCTAAGTCATAAGACTGTGTGAAGTCTAAGGATTCAAAGCTTGATTGAGAGTATCGTGAAAACATGACATGGCTTTAGGAACACAGCTAATGTTTCGGGTACGAGTACCCCCAGGACTCAATGGAAGGAAACTGACCAAGCATAACTTACTTGAACATATAACTAACATCATAATCCATAATACTTTTATAGAAGCATTTCATCAAAACATGTGATAGGCATAACTTGTACATACATGAAGATTTCATGGTATCATGCTAGTTAGGCACTTTTCCTTCGTCTAGGCATTTAATCAAACATATTGTAGGCATGGTACATGTAAATATCATGATTCAATTCTAATTTCATCATTCAAGGGTTTAGTCATAGGTTTACATGAATCTATATCTATAATAATTTAACCCACATGGAATTTATCACCCAGCATGGAGTAGAATTCAATTTTTCATTATCTACATGAACAAGAGCAGCCCAAATCATGAAATTCATAAGAAAATCCATAAACTTGAATTTAGAAAAGGAATTCTTAGGCTTCATGGACTAAAGGAGTCCATGAATGAACACTATGCATACCTTGGTTCGTAAATACACGAAGATTGATGGAGAAAATTATTGATTCTAAATGTTCTATGAAAAGCCCTAGGTTGTTCTTGAGAGGTTTTTGAGAGAAGAGAGTGTATTTTGGGTGAAAAGTGGCTAAATCACGTGTTAAAGGGCTTAAATAGGGGTGGAAAATTGACCCTTTTAACCCTGGATGCGTCTTGTAATTTCAGTAAAAAAATTCCAAATTAAACCCCTGGCGCGACGCGGCGGTATCACGTCGTGTCACTGGAATTTGACAATTGGAAAACTGAGGGATGACACGACGCGGAGCCATCGCGTTGCCCCTTCTTTTGCGACCTGGAACTTTGGCGCGACGCGGAGGAAATCGCGCAGAGATACTGCAAAAGGACAATTGCCATTTTAGATTGTGGCGCGGCGCGCCACTGACCAATATGGCGCTGTTATACGATGAGAACTTGAAATAGTCATAACTTCTTACCCAGTTATCGGATTTTAGATGAATTTTATATTGATGGAAAGCTTATTGAATTTCCCACATGACAAAAAGTGAAAATCTTAAAAATATCACGTGTACAAAAGTAGATTCATCTTTCAAAGAAAGCTCCTAATATTTTTTAGACGATTTCAAGCTAGGAAAAGGTACGGGGTATTACAGTCAGTATTTATGTAATTAATATTTTTAAATTTATAAAAATATTAATATTTATAAAAATAATATATTTTAAAAGTGGGCTGACCCATGAAGGCTCGCAGCCCACAGTGTGATGAGTTAGACTTGCTATTTTCTGGCCTGTCATATTGATAGGCTAACCCGGCCTAACCCGTCAAACTCCAAAGCCCATGTGGGCTAGCCCGGATGGACTGAACCGGCCCATATTAACAGCTCTGTAATTGAGGATAGGAAAACAATCATATGATACTTAATCGACAGTTCTATGGGGTTTGAGATGTATCTCAAATTTACTGTTAAGGTGAAGAATGACTTGAACTTGCTCCTTTCTTCCTCGATTAATGGTCTTGGTATGCCTGAGGTAGTGACCCTTTGAGCGTCAGTCGTGAGCTACAATTTTGGATCATGACATGTTCAATTTGATTTGGAACTAATTCATTAATCTGTCCTTGAACTAACAGTCATTGAAGATGGCAAGGTGCGCACATGTTACAATTATAGTTGGAAGAGCAAAACTATTGTTGAGAAATCCCTAAGCACAATCATCAGCATAGAAGCGCATCTGCTAAAACAAAAAAACATGTGTTGACAACACCATTCTAAAGTCCAACATAAGGTTGCTTTTATTTTATTTTATTTTTTATGTGGAGAAGAAAAAATTTACCTCAAGCTATTAAGGTCAAGAAAGACAGAATAATTTGGTTCTGGATAAAAATTAAAAGTGAAAGTAGGTATACTATTTATCAATTAAATTGAAATTGGTAAGACACGTACCTAAAAACAGTACATATCAACTTATTAGAATTTTTATAATAGAAATAACAGAATCCTTGATTAAATAGCTACCTAATAAAAATATCATATTTTATTTGTTAAAATTTTATTAACTAACTAATATATAAATACTCAAAATATCCTTAATTTTAGTTAAATTGACTTTAAGCATAGGCATCGAAACCCTCCTTTATACTATATAGAAAAGAAAAGTCGCAAAGAAGTCTTGAGAAATGTTGAAGAAATGTCATGCCTTTTTTTCAATTTTTTTTTTTGTGCAAATTGTTAATATAAGCAATTTTTTTTTGGTTAAGTGGCATTGCTTATTTTTTTTTGGTTAAGCAGCATTTGACAGTTGCAATAAGAGAGCAGTTGCAAACTACTTGTTCTTTTGTTATGAAAACTATATGAGAAATCTAGTGAATTATTTATCTTAAAGACTTATTTACACCCAATTTTTTTATAACTTTTTAACGATTTAATGACCTCTCAAATATTTAAAATGGCAACATATAAAGTCAAATTTCTTTTCAAGGGTTATATTAAAAAAAAAGACTTAAAAAGAAGACGTTGATTATATAGAGACTCTTTCATCCATTCCAAAGATTTTCATTTAAAATTATTATGACTTTTGTTGCTAGTCTCTAATTATGATTTAGAGTTACACTTATAAATAATAGTAAATACGAACCAACTAACGAGTTTCAAATTAAAAAAAGGAAAAATTTGATAAGTAGCAAACTTAAACTCATATTTAGGAATTTCATAGCAACTGTTTTATAATTACCTGAAATAATAACTTATACTTTGTATTTTATAAAAGTGTTGCTACTAAAATATATATACAACAAAGATTTATTACCCTTCTTTTACTCAAATCAGTTGAGTTAAATAAGAAATAATTATCCCATAAATTACTCTTATTTAAAGCAGTAGATTCCTTTTTTATAAATTACTCCTATTTAAATTAGTAGATTCTTTTTTCGAATCAAACTCAAATATGAAGATTATTATCTTCATGATTTTCAAAAATTTAAAATAAAGCATCATTACTATTTTTTTTCTCTCTTTCACTCTCTTATACCATCATTACTGTTTTTTTCTCTCTTTCACTCTCTTATACGTCTAACTTTTTTTCCTTGTTAGTTTTTTTTCTACTTTTTTTTTTTATCATTTTTATTTTTTTTATTTTGATTTCTATTTTTTTTCCACTTTATTTTCACTCTTCTATTTCTTTTTTTTTTCCTTTTTTGTTTTTTCCTTTTTTTTTTCTTTTTTGTTTTCTTATTTTTTTTCTTTTCCTATTTTCATTTTCTTCTTATTTTTTCTATTATTATTTTTTAATTTCTTTTCACTTTTATTTTACACTTCTATTTCTAGCTTCTATTTTTTTTTTTTGTATTTTTTTAATTTTAATTTCTTTTTATTTTACCATTTTTTCTTTCCACTTTATTTTCTCTCTTCTATTTCTCTTTTTTTTTCCTTTTTCCTTTTTCCTTTTTTTATTTTTTATTTTTCATTTTTTTTCCTTTCTCATATTTTTCTTTTTATATTTTTTGTTTCTTCTTCTTTTTTCTATTGTTATTTTTTTCGCTTGTATTTTTACACTTCTATTTCTTTTTTCTCTTTTTCACTTCTTTTTTTTTGGATTTTTTATTTTCGTTTTTATCTTTTTCTATTTTTGTGTGTGTCTTTTTACTCTTCTATTTCTAAATTTTATTTTAAAAGTCAAATATCTATATCATATATACATATTAAAAAAATATACAAAATAAATAGACATACAAATCTGCATATGTATTTATAATACAAAACATACATATACACCTGCATATTATTTACAGAAATACATTTCTGACTTATCTATAATTTATATCTATAATCTATAATATATTAAAAGTGTGAAGACCCTTATAAAAGTAGTTTGAACTTTTTGCCCTTCATTAAAAATCTATGCAATAGATAAAATTATCTTTTACCTATTTTTTAATTTTTTATTTAATTATTTATATAATATTTAAAATTAAAGAGTTCTAAAATACATTATAAAAAAAATATGGTAAAAATATTAGAAGAATTAATAAATAAGGACTCCAAAAATGGTAAGAGGTGACTGAAACATTGATTACGGCAAAAGAAATATAATACAATTTAATGTTAATGATATGAATTGATCAGAAGTAGAGAAAATCGAAAGCAATCATATAATATACAAGAACAATTTGAATATTTTTTTCTATTTATTTTATTATTGTTGTTGATTCTTAATGCTATATAGTTACAAATTAAAATAAAATGTGAAAAGACCTGCATTGAATTTAAAATTATTTGATATTTGAAGAATAAAAATAAAAACATGTGATGAAGATTTGACTATCTATGAAACGATTGCGGAAGCATTATTATTGGGTGACATAACAACAAATACAATTGAGGAAACATGAGAAAATTGAAGGAAAGGTGTCTTTTAAGTCTTGAATGAAGGATTTGTGATATTGATCAATAGATAGGGTCAAACATCATTAGAATACTTGATTAAGTTAATTGTGAACTTGATTAATATTTTTAAAACTTTCTAATCTTTTCAAAAATACAAATCAACCCAACCCACACCCCTCTTCAATCCAAATCAACCACTCTCTCCTCTCTCTGCAGCTTCTCTCAACTCTCTCCCAACCAACAGTTCTGCAAAATTTCCCCCTTCAACCTCCGGTGACAAATAGTTGGGTGAGTTCCTTTTCGATTTTCAACCGTCAATCGATGTGAATACTTCTCCGGCGACAACAACTTCGAGTTTTTCGTCCTTCCATTTCCTTTTTCACAGGTAAAAAATTATGAAGAAACAGAGGAACTTAAGCCAACTGCTCTTCTGGTATTGAAATGTGGACTGAATAAAACCCTAATTTATGGCATTTCTGTATTTCTTCTTCTTGTTGTCGTACTTTTGATTCAAATTTGTTGGTGATTTTTTATCACAGTTGATGTTCTTAGTGTGTGTGTGTGTGTGATATGTTGGTGTTGCTGGGTTGATTTATTGTTTGTCTTGGTAGAAATGGTATTACAACAGTTGAAACATCTGATGTAATAGATGAAACATATGATGCAACAGATGAAAATCTAATGCAACAGATGAAAAATCTGATGCAACTATGAAAATCTGATGCAATAGGTGAACAATCTAACAGATCATTCATCTGTTGCGACAGACGACTCTTCCATTTGGAAGAAATCTAAACAATATTGATCCAACAGATAACTGATTAGTGATCTATTTTTATTCTTTCCAACGGTTTACTCTTCATTTTGCAACAAATTAGGACTGTTTTTAGTCTTTCCAACGGTTTACTCATCTGTTGCAGTAGGTCGATTATCTGTTGCAACAGATAACATACCTAGTACAACAGATTAGTTGTCTGTTGGAACTGTTATATTACTGTTATGCATTAATCAATTATAATCTATGTTATGTTCCTGTTAATTTAAGATAATATGGCTCTCAAAAGAAAAGAAATCGAATCAAGTCCAAGTAAAGAAACAAGTTCATCAGCTCAGCTATATCCACCACTCTATGAGCTTACTTTACAGGCGTTATCTCAATTGGGAGTAGAAGATAATGAACACAGTGAAGAGAAATCTTTCAAAAGAGATGATCCAAATGCTAATAGCCCTTCCGCCGAAGAGTTGGTCAAAACCTTCAGTATTGATCATTATCCTGTGAGAATGCAGTGCGATGGTGCCACAGATTTAAAGGGTGATCTCGTGGTTAAGTCAGTTATGGAAAAATCTTTGGGCAAGCTATTTTGGGCAATATCTTGATTTGTCGGAGGACAACAATGCTCATTTCTAGATGAAAATGGTATATGATCTTCTCAAGCGCAGGTTTATGTATGAAAACAAAGATAAGATGGATGAGGTGTGGATAAATTACTGTTGCATGCCTGTTTGTTTTGGTTGGGAGGAGTTTGCCATAGTTACCGGACTAAAATATTATTCTCCTTCTCCTTCTCAAGTTATACCTACTCTGACCCAAAAAAAGTACCCCGCACACCCAAAAAAGAAAAAGGCAAGTTGAGTGATCGTGATGACCTGGTGTCCATTGTTGGTCCAAGCTTCAAAACCAAAAATTTGATTGAAATGTTGAAAGGTAAAATACTTTCAAAGAAGCACAAGCAATCATTGTGCTTGGTTTGGTTTGTACATAATGTTCTTTGGGCGAGAGACGTTAACAACAACATAAGCCTTGGTTTAATAAATCTCTCTGAGGATCTTCAGGCATTTAACAGCTATCCTTGGGGTTATGAAAGCTTCAAAATGACTGTCGAATATTTGTTGACTCCGTTAATGCTAAAAACAGTCAACTTCTATGGTTTTCCATAGGCCTTCATGGTAAATATTTCTTTTATCTTGGTATGATTCATCATTTTTTCATTCAATAATGCTTTTAATTTATTGGCATTATGTTATAGGCTTAGACATTTGAATCCATTTCTTATTGAGACAACAAGTGAACTACCAGGAAGAAGTTTCCTGTCCAAGAATTCTGAGATGGTTGTCGGCCAAAATCAATAAAAATACAAAATTTCTTGATCTTTTCAATCCCCCCAAGGAAGCAGTAAGTCCAATTCTAATCAAGTTTTTATTTTAATTAATGATTAAATGATTTCATCATCATTCTTAATATATGTACCGATTTATTTTAGATTGTCCTTCTGTGGATTGTTCCGACCAATCGAGAGTTGAAGATGCCATTTTTTCTTACTTTACGGTCTGTCCAAACTTTATCGGACCCTAAGGTTGTTGATGGAATAAAAATAGAATTGTTTGAAGCAACAACCATCACAAGAAAAATAATTTTACAGGGTGGGGCTAATGATGCTCCTCTTACAGTTTTTGAAACAACAAGCCATTATGATTATAATCATACTGGTTGTACAAATTTTTCTCCAGATTTTGCCGCATCTAGCGAATGTTCTTCATGCAAATGTCAAGACTCCAAGGCGAAACACGGTAGAGTGATTAATGCTCTCAATATACTAACTGCTTCTATAAAGAAAATGACATCTAAGAGGGGTGTCATTCCATCAAAGAGGATTTCATATCCAGACACTCCACTAGAGATCGAGGCGGCTAAGAGGAGAAGGAAAGACACTTCCAAGGCATCATCAATCATAAAAAAAAGCAAGATTGCAATGCCTCTTTATTTGTCTTACACCGATGTTTAGTGTTCAAGGGCCACAGAAGAGCAGTGTGAGATGAAGAAGGTGAATGTACATCATCTGTTTCAAAAAACAAATAGACACATATCTATTTCAACAGATGATACATCTACTGAAAATTATGAAACAGATATATACATCTGTTGCAACTGTTGTCTAACTTGTTGCATTAGATTTGTTATCTGTTTTAACAGATGAGTCTGATGTTGCAACAGATAGGTCATCTGTTCAAAATTATCGTACTGCTCTGATTTACCTGTTTGAATTTGTCCCAACAGATAATCCATCTGATGCAACATAAGACTCATCCGTTGCAATAGATGGAAAATCTGTTGTATATCTCTACTTAGCATTGAAATTCTGGCTTTCCAGGTGGATATCACAGCTACTGTCGAAGAGCATAATATGACAGTTGATAATCCATCAACTATTTCAAAAGATGAAGAAAAAGTGGAGCCTGTCAGTTTGGGAGAAGGAAGAATTACCCGTTTGAAGGGTTCAACATCTCGGACGAGGTTCCAAAAAAACTAACACAGTTGATCAACGACTATTCAGAATGGATTACCGACAGGCTGTTAAAGCATCATACCGGTAGGTACATAAATCAATTTTATGGATATTAGTTTATACAATTCTTGTTGTAAGAACCTGACATTAACACATATAAATCATTATGTAGAAAACAAAATGACTAGCGCTATAAAGTAAATGAATCAAGTCTTGGTTTTGATACGTTCGACTTTGTTGTTGCACATCCCAGAACATATAATTAGTTCTATTTGATGTCACAGCCCCAAACTTGCTGGAATGATGAGGTTTAAATGTCATACATATTACTATTAATTAATACTTTATTTAATTGCATCTGCATATTAATTTTTTCGTCATGTAATCTGAAATATTTGATAATATGTGCAGAACATCGATGTCATTTTTTACTACCTCTAAAAAAAGGCCAAGTTG
Organism: Capsicum annuum; assembly: GCF_002878395.1. NCBI lineage: Eukaryota > Viridiplantae > Streptophyta > Magnoliopsida > Solanales > Solanaceae > Capsicum > Capsicum annuum. The sequence goes on along the minus strand of NC_061120.1, from coordinate 184,638,018 downwards.
CAAACACAAGAACAATACAGATACACAACAGGCAATTGTTTGTACAAAGTTTACCTCAATAATGCCTACGATAGGTATTGTCAACAGAAGTTGGATATTTCCCAAAACGAGGAATGCTTAATCAACATCATCAAAGGTTTTAGCATTTCGGCTGGCTTACCTTGGCATTTGGTCGACAAAGTGTACATCTCAATCAATTATGGTGATAAATTCCATTGGGTGTTAGCTGTCGTCGTTCTAAAAGAGAGGCGCATCCGATTTTATGACTTGATGTCGCGAAGGAGACATTCCGGGACGTCGTCTAAGATGCAAAAGCTGGCCAAAATATTCCCTACTTACCTTGATATGAGTGGCTTTTTGGATCAAAAGGTTCGTACTGATTGGTCGATGATTGAAGCATACCAGAATAAAATGGCTAATCCATTTGATGTACAATATGTTGACGAAATTGCTCAACAAACCATTGGTAACCTGTAAGTTTAAGTGTCATGATTTAGTTTCATTTCACAAATTTCACAACGCTTGCATGAACTACAAGATACGGTTATCTATTTTTTATAACGCAAGGATTGCGGTCCTTTTGTTGCAGCCTATGCCGAGTATTTGAGCAATGGATTACAAGTACCAAATGATGGACTTGATGCCGGATTACTCCGCAAAAGATATGCTACTTTTTTATGGAAATATGGAGAAGCAAAATCTCAGAAGCCGTATGCAATCGACGTTAAAGATCCATGATGACCAAAGTCGAATTACATAGCACTGGATGAAGAACAACTTGTCCAGATTGATTAGATCCTTATAGCTTGAGTCCGTCAATGTAATAACCTATCCTCCTTGGTTTTAACTTGTTGATTTATTTGTAGAGTAGATCGTTTGTACCCATAATGATTTTTTTTACATTTCATTTATTTTTTGAGTTATTTCATGTAATTTTTAAAGGCTTCGATTTATTTTATTCTGTCTATAAATATAATTAATTTTGAGTTTTGAACATGTTAATTAAATTGGAGTACTAGATTCAAATATCACATCAGATAATACATCTGTTGCAGTAGATGACATATCTTATCAGACAGATTTAGACATATATTGCAACATGAGATGCAACACGTAGGTCATCTGCTGGAAATTATATAATAGGTCTTTCTACTTTTTTAATTTTCTCCAACAGATTACCGATCAGTTACAACAGATAAGTTATATGTTGCAACAGATCATAAATCTATTGCTACAGACAGACGGGGAACATCTGCATAACGCAAAAGATGACCAACCTATTCCAACAGATAATCAATCTGTCACAACAGGTACTATATCTGTTACAACAGATATAAAATTTGTTGCATTATAAAAATGTAACTTTGCCAGACATAAAAATTACTGCCCCTACATGTATAGTGAATTGACTTGAAATGAAAATTTGTTATCGTGTTCGTCTCTATCTTTGTACATGTTCTTTTTTATACACGGGATCTAACCATTTAGTTAGTACCCCATATGCCCAGACCCATTGTATCCATAATGGTGTCGCACACACCGGTCATTTGTGTGCCGATCAGCAAACACTCGATGTAGCAAGCGAGTACGGCCCGCACGCTGCACCGGTTGAATTTCTTGGAAGCTGGATGTTCTTATTTTGACCTTTAAAAACCCATGATTCCTTCACCAAGACTTCAGCCGACAAATGATCCATCAGCTTACTCTGCGTCAACAACTTGGGCAACAACTTCAAGAGTGGCTGTATGTGGGTTAAAAATGTCTTCTCGCTGAACACAGATAAGTTGCAGTCATAAACCTTATTCTTTTCGTCTTATAGTAGTATCTCAACAGTGAGAAAATGAGTGTCCTCGTTTATGAATGCAAGGATTCTCTTTGCCTTGATCCAACTCTTGCCGTGTGGATATGGCCTCTTCCCTCTAACATATTTAATATCTTCTTCATCCCATTGGAACATAGAAACTAACTGATCAAATTCCGGGCCACCAGAATCAGCTATCTTACAAAGTTTAGCGTACCTATCTTTGAAATTATTATAAAAGTTGAGGTCCATTATCCTATCTGCAACATCATAAGCATCCGGGTACGCTAATTGCCTGCCCCTCATGAGACAAAGAATTCCATCAACATACTATGGTATAAGAAGACCAATTTTTAAATAGGTTAGTAATTGTAAAGAATAAAAACACAGTCAAAAGAATCCGATGCAGAGGGTTCTCTGAATCAGTTCACAGATTACCCAGCCAACGCAACTTATACAACAGATGTGTATTATGTTGTAACAGAATACCAAGTTTTCACAACATACTACATATCTGCTGCGTAGATTCTTCTTCATGTAGTAGACTGGAAGGGTAGGTTAGCAAAAGTCAACTTACTTTGTCCTCGTACCACACACACATATTTGTCATATTCGAGAAGTCTTTGGCGGCAAATGAATGCATGGTGTATTTTTTTTAACCTTCATCTTGATGAATTCTTCCATTTCCTTTTTCTTATCCTTGCCAAGCATCGCGAATATGTCTACCTTCTTTGGCGGCCCCTAAACTTCAACAACTATTGGAGCAGGGGGAGTTGTAATTTTTGCTGATTTCAGAATGAAGAGAATTTGTCTAATTTTTCTTCTCTTCCTCCTAACCTCCACTGTAGGAGTGCATGGCTCCCCCACCTCATTGGATGGTATGATACCCCTCTTGGATTTCAACTTCTCGGCAGCTTCAGCAATAGCCTTTAGCTTGTCGAGGAGTTTATCCTCTCTGTCCTTGCACACTTTGTATTTGCAATGAGAACATGAGGGTGAGAAGAGGTAAGATGGACCACTGTAAGGATGGGAGGGACCGGTGTAGGGATGAGAGGGAGGACCTATACAAGAGGTATTTTCAAACATATTTATTTTTTGCTGAGCACCAACATGCTCATAATCACGACTAGCAGCAGAAGCAGCAGCAGGATGGTTGCCACCATCACAAACAACTCCACCAGCAACACCCCCAGAAGAAGCACCCGAATCTGTTGCAGTTTGAGTTTGGTCGTGAAGAGCTTCAACGTTAGACTGACCATGCCTAACTGCTCTTCTTGTGGATGTTTCTCCATCCAATTCCTTCTTTATTAACTCCACCGTTAGGTCTTCTTTTGTATCAATAAGACCCAGAGTAAGAAAAAAAGTCATCCCCAGCTCATCAATGCCAGGCACGATCCAAGGATGCATAACCTATAAAAAATGACAGGAGGAATTTAAATCATATAATAATAATTTGCAGTTAGTTGGGTTACATGGGGCTCGGGTTATGTTAACACAACCAACTTATGCAATAGACGATCTAGCTACCGCAACAACTGATATGTATGTTGAAATAGATTGATAATATATTGCATCAGAATACCCATCTGTTGCATAATTTACAGTAGATGGGTAATCTGTTGAGTAGGGTTCTGAGAACAGAGCAACATATGGTTAATCTGTTGTGAAATATGGATTATCTATTGCAACAAATTACCCATCTGTTGCACCAGTTACAGTTGACGGGTAATCTATTGCAACAGATGGAATATCTATTTTAATATCTTTCTTTGAGGCAAATTATTTTAGTTGAAAGAAGACGTACTGCATCATTCGGAGGGTTAAAGAGATCAGCCTCGTTAATATTTTTTTTGCTGCTCTCTACTGTAGCCAACCACGTAAGGATCCTTGAATGAGAAACCTTATCCGGATAATCCATGAAATGCTTTCATAGGGGAGGAATGGCTTCACATGCCCAAGCCTAAAAATTGTAAACAGAAAGCAAGAAAAAAAAGTCACAAGTATATTTAATATAAATTAATGAATTAGTAAAACTAATGATCAATTTTACCATGAAAGCCCAAGGAAAACCGTATAATGTGGTCGTCTTTAGCTTTAGTTCTTTCAGTAAATATTTGACAGTCAAGTAGTAGTTTTTGTAGCCCCAGGGATAATCGTTGAATTTCCCAAAATCATCAGCAAGCACCAACAAATCACTTTCTATGACTTTCTTGACGTCTCTTGCCAATAAAATGGAATGGACAAACCAAACTAAGCACAATTTCTCCCCGTAGTGCTTTGGCATATCTTTATTATTAAGATTCGCTATCAAATCCTTCACTTTATATCTAGGTCCAACAATGCCTAACAACTCATCTTTTTTTACCTTGCGTTTGTTGGACCCTTTGTGGGGTGTTTTCTTGATGGCAGGTTTTTCTGGACGATCGCATCTCAAGCCTGTCATAATGGCAAACTCTTTCAATCCAAAACAAACCAGCATGCCACAGTAGTTGATCCAGACTTCATCCATCTTATTTCCATCCTATTTTGGACCTTCATCATCCCCACATATATGATTTTGTGCTTGAGAAGGCCATATACCATGATCATTGGGAAACAGAGAGGGCGGGGCCCAGACAGCTCAAGAAAGTGTGCAAAACAGCTCTTCTTAAAAAGTCCATCTATGTTTTCCTTCTTCATAATACTCCTAAGTTCGTCAAAAGATTTCCCCCACTAACATTTAAGTACAAGATCACCAAATACTGCATTAGAGTTATTCATCGGCATCGTAACTCAAAACTTGTCAATACTAATGGTTTTGACAGAATCATGCTGGAATTTTGATATTATTTCATGCACCATTGGTAAGGAGGAGTTATCACTTTCCTCGGCTTCATTTTGCCCTGACTGAGATTGTTCTGGAAGTTTCTTCGAATCTATCTGTACGCTAGCCTTTTTTATTTGGTGATCGAAAGTTGATCCACTTTCTCCACTTTCAGTTTTTTTTCTTTTGGGAGACATCTTTTAACTACAAACAAAAGAAAAATAAAAAATACATTGCATTTGATGTCTGTATAATTTTTTTAAAAAAAAGTGAGACAAATTTCAATAAATTATTCTTACCACATAACAAAAAAAATACTCCAACGGACAACCCATCAGTTGGAATAGATGGGGAACCCAAATCTGTTTGAAGACCTATTTAATATCTCCCCACAGATATTCCACCTGTTGCAACAGGTGGAGAAATTTCAATAAATTATTCTATGCCACATTACAAGAAAATACTCCAACGGATAACCCATCTGTTCCAACTGATGGGTTATCCGTTGGAGTATTTTT